>NW_026909844.1:0-169000 GCF_949316345.1 Pungitius pungitius | reverse complement strand
CATTATGAACAACTGAAAAGCTCCAAAAAGGACAATTCTATTGAAGCAAAAGTTAATTTGCACTGGCTGGGAATCGGACCCAGAACTCTCGCATGGGAAAAGAGAATTCTACCCTTGAACCACCAATGCTCATATGACAAAATTTAGTGCAAGAGATTTCAAAATAGCTGCCTATGGACATTATGAACAACTGAAAAGCTCCAAAAAGGACAATTCTATTGAAGCATAAGTTAAATTGCACTGGCTGGGAATCGGACCCAGATCTCTCGCACGGCACCCGTGAATTCTTTAGCTAAAAATCCCTAAACCACATCCCATTCATTCTCTATGGTAGTGCTAAACCACTACGGATGTAATATATCTTTGGCCATCTGTGGCGCTGTGGTGCGGGCCGAGCGATTACCCGGATGTAAAGAGTATCTTCGGACATTCTCCGTCAGTCTAGCCGGGAAAGAGCACGGAAGAGACGGCGCACCTTTACCAGACCTCGCGCTGTGTGGAAGTCACGCTGAACTGTAAGTACCTTAAATGTAATGTGTAATAATTATTCAGATAAATGCGCAGCGTTTGCTGCTGTATGTTATTTAATATAGATTCTCACCAGATGTTCAGCTTATACAATTTAAACATTGTATACTGTAAACGTATTTAGAACAGTCAACTTTAAAACGTCTTTAGCCATAAATACTGTACTTTATACAAGTGTTACGTCCAATAAATGCATTTATGTTAGTGTCACGTCACCTGTTAGTTGTGTTTGGCTGCATTGTTTACTAGTTGCATATCACAGATGTAACATTACTCAACTAATAAATGAGGATCTTATTAAAGTCAGTCAAATGTAAGCACATTAATGCCTCAATGATTAGGATAATGTATAATATATATTGCATCGCGGCTACTTTTGTTTTTAATCCTCATGGTTTATTTTGATGCTCACTTTTTTGTCTGTAGACTTTGATTAAGTAACAAGTTACTTGAATGAAGGATTTCTACTTATAAATACAGTATTTACAGCAGGTTGTGGTGTTGATAGATATTCTTACTGTAGTACAATATCTGCATCTGTGTGGAAATGAGAGAACAGACAGGCAAACATGGTTATGTTGTTTATTACATAGTTTAATGGTCAGAAGGTGAACTTTACTTCACACTTCAATACACTTATTAACATGTCATGCTCTTCATCGTGACAGATTAATCTGGGACAGCAGGGATGACGGCTCTGCACCCTTCATCCTGAAGAAGAGCTGTCCTCCAGGTACGAAGATGCACAAGCTCCAGGTGTATCTCCAGAAGAAGCTGGCTCCTCCATACACAGAAGGAGATGCACATCATCTTGTTTGCACTTCAGATGTTCATTTAATGACATGTTCATTGTTGTATGTTTACATCACAGTGAAGGATGAAGAGCAGGAGCTGGGGAGGCCCAAGTTGACCATCTTTCCTTCAAAGCATCAAGTGCAGAGCTGTGAGTAAACTTTTGCTCTCTTTTAATTCTTTGTTTCTACCACATGAAGATACTCAATCACTTACAGTTCCGCCAGTTTGCTGTAAACTGTGTATTCTATACCTGCATCCTAAGAATATTCACAAATAGTGTTCATCAAAGTCTTCAAAGTGGTTTCCTTGTTGTCAATTAGAAACCAGTGCACTGTTTTCTGACTAAATCTAGGGAGCATTCTAGTGTACAGCTGCAGTAAAGTGAAGATGTAAAGTCACCTTCTTGCGTCAACTTACTATCAATAGTAATAATTGTGAAAGACACCAGTGTAAATCATTAAACAGCACATTTATTGAATAATACTTGCAAGCGGGAGACACAAACAAGCGGTGCATTGATGCTACTCAAAGGTCTTCTTCCCAAGGACTGGAATATGTAGCTGGAAGATAAACATTAAAACTTAAGATTAAAAAGGCCTTAGGAAACACAGAGTGATGGTAATAATCCTTAAATGTATGCCATCATGCTGTTCACCTTAGGACACACATTTACCTCACAAGTTCACTCTAGATCATCTGGACATTGACACACAAACATCTTGACTATCAGCAGACCATGAACACAACGTGTCTCTGTGAGAGAGACACGTTAGTCTCTCTGTTGTCTAAGTCAATATTACTTAGACAACAAAGACAAAACATTATTTAAGTTTTTCCAACAATTCAGCATTAACTAGAAGTAACTAACTTGTAGGTCACGTCCTATTACATTAAATTATATGTTTACCCACAGAAGTGTATGATTCTGTAGGTCAGAAGGACTTATCGTACTCTGTCTTCTGTTTTTATAGATGCCACGTTGTCCGTCTCTGCCCCTGCTGTCCTCACCGGCTGGACCTTTGTAGACAGGAAGGAGACAAGCGATGGAGCAGGTTTCCACTTCCTGCTTTATAAACACAGTGAGCAGAAGGACATGCTGAAGGAGACAGGACTTACAATACTCTGTAGTCAACATGGAATGTCCCTGTTGTGTTTAATAAATACATCTAATTCACGCTGTCTACATGTCATCAATGAGTTTTGAAGCCATTACACTGGTTTTGAACTTTAGCTTCATTACATCCTGTGAGTGAATTCTAATCATTGTACCACCCATCAACTTATGCTGATCATAATGAAATACTGTTTACATGTTGATAAATAGCTAAAATGATTGTCATGATGATGCAAACGATTATGTCAGGGGTACGTTAACTATATTGAGACATCACCTGAGTACAGCCAGGTGTGTGTAGAGAGGGCGAAAGGACAAACTCTTTCCACTAAAGAAGTGATAACCAGCAGACAGCAAAGTGAGGTAAACATTAATTTATTTGTAAAAAAGCTCTTCATCATTCATGTGTCTCTTTGCCCCAGAGTCCAGGAGAACAATTCAGTGCAAGGTGCTGAAACAAGCACAATAACAATAGCTTTAAAGCGCCTTGGACAAGGTGTTTCAGCACCTTAGACAGTGGCAACAGTGATGCACATTTATTGGCTGTCAGTGAGTGCCAGGTATCCACAAATGGCCAATGATAACAAGGCTTATTTTTCCTCAAACAAACAAAAAAGTACAAAACAGTTCATGTGTACACTCTGTTGTAAAGCAAATGAATGAAAATAAATTAAGATTTCTCCCCGTCCGGGAATTGAACCACGGTCTTCTGTGAAAATAAAGCTGCAATTTGATTGGCTGTCAGTGAATGCCAGCTATCCACGGCTGGCCCTTGCATGGGAAAAGAGAATTCTACCCTTGAACCACCAATGCTCATATGACAAAATTTAGTGCAAGAGATTTCAAAATAGCTGCCTATGGACATTATGAAAAACTGAAAAGCTCCAAAAAGGACAAATCTATTGAAGCAAAAGTTAATTTGCACTGGCTGGGAATCGGACCCAGAACTCTCGCATGGCAAGCGAGAATTCTACCATTGAACCACCAATGCTCATACGACAAAATTTAGTGCAAGAAATTTCAAAATAGCTGCCTAAAGGCCACGATGAACAAATAAATAGCTCTTTTTAGAATTCTTGCAAATAAATAGCTCTTTTTAGAGCTATTTATTTTAGAGCTATATATTTGGGATTGAAGCAAAAGTTAATTTGCACTGGCTGGGAATCGGACCCAGAACTCTCGCATGGGAAAAGAGAATTCTACCCTTGAACCACCAATGCTCATATGACAAAATTTAGTGCAAGAGATTTCAAAATAGCTGCCTATGGACATTATGAACAACTGAAAAGCTCCAAAAAGGACAATTCTATTGAAGCATAAGTTAAATTGCACTGGCTGGGAATCGGACCCAGATCTCTCGCATGGCAAGCGAGAATTCTACCATTGAACCACCAATGCTTAAACAACAAATTTTAGGGGAAAAAATTTAGAAATGGCGGCCTATGGACATTATGAACAACTGAAAAGCTCCAAAAAGGACAATTCTATTGAAGCAAAAGTTAATTTGCACTGGCTGGGAATCGGACCCAGATCTCTCGCATGGCAAGCGAGAATTCTACCCTTGAACCACCAATGCTTAAACAACAAATTTTAGGGGAAAAAATTTCAAAATGGCGGCCTATGGACATTATGAACAACTGAAAAGCTCCAAAAAGGACAATTCTATTGAAGCAAAAGTTAAATTGCACTGGCTGGGAATCGGACCCAGATCTCTCGCATGGCAAGCGAGAATTCTACCATTGAACCACCAATGCTCATACGACAAAATTCAGTGCAAGAAATTTCAAAATAGCTGCCTAAAGGCCACGATGAACAAATAAATAGCTCTTTTTAGAATTCTTGCAAATAAATAGCTCTTTTTAGAGCTATTTATTTTAGAGCTATATATTTGGGATTGAAGCAAAAGTTAATTTGCACTGGCTGGGAATCGGACCCAGAACTCTCGCATGGGAAAAGAGAATTCTACCCTTGAACCACCAATGCTCATATGACAAAATTTAGTGCAAGAGATTTCAAAATAGCTGCCTATGGACATTATGAACAACTGAAAAGCTCCAAAAAGGACAATTCTATTGAAGCATAAGTTAAATTGCACTGGCTGGGAATCGGACCCAGATCTCTCGCACGGCACCCGTGAATTCTTTAGCTAAAAATCCCTAAACCACATCCCATTCATTCTCTATGGTAGTGCTAAACCACTACGGATGTAATATATCTTTGGCCATCTGTGGCGCTGTGGTGCGGGCCGAGCGATTACCCGGATGTAAAGAGTATCTTCGGACATTCTCCGTCAGTCTAGCCGGGAAAGAGCACGGAAGAGACGGCGCACCTTTACCAGACCTCGCGCTGTGTGGAAGTCACGCTGAACTGTAAGTACCTTAAATGTAATGTGTAATAATTATTCAGATAAATGCGCAGCGTTTGCTGCTGTATGTTATTTAATATAGATTCTCACCAGATGTTCAGCTTATACAATTTAAACATTGTATACTGTAAACGTATTTAGAACAGTCAACTTTAAAACGTCTTTAGCCATAAATACTGTACTTTATACAAGTGTTACGTCCAATAAATGCATTTATGTTAGTGTCACGTCACCTGTTAGTTGTGTTTGGCTGCATTGTTTACTAGTTGCATATCACAGATGTAACATTACTCAACTAATAAATGAGGATCTTATTAAAGTCAGTCAAATGTAAGCACATTAATGCCTCAATGATTAGGATAATGTATAATATATATTGCATCGCGGCTACTTTTGTTTTTAATCCTCATGGTTTATTTTGATGCTCACTTTTTTGTCTGTAGACTTTGATTAAGTAACAAGTTACTTGAATGAAGGATTTCTACTTATAAATACAGTATTTACAGCAGGTTGTGGTGTTGATAGATATTCTTACTGTAGTACAATATCTGCATCTGTGTGGAAATGAGAGAACAGACAGGCAAACATGGTTATGTTGTTTATTACATAGTTTAATGGTCAGAAGGTGAACTTTACTTCACACTTCAATACACTTATTAACATGTCATGCTCTTCATCGTGACAGATTAATCTGGGACAGCAGGGATGACGGCTCTGCACCCTTCATCCTGAAGAAGAGCTGTCCTCCAGGTACGAAGATGCACAAGCTCCAGGTGTATCTCCAGAAGAAGCTGGCTCCTCCATACACAGAAGGAGATGCACATCATCTTGTTTGCACTTCAGATGTTCATTTAATGACATGTTCATTGTTGTATGTTTACATCACAGTGAAGGATGAAGAGCAGGAGCTGGGGAGGCCCAAGTTGACCATCTTTCCTTCAAAGCATCAAGTGCAGAGCTGTGAGTAAACTTTTGCTCTCTTTTAATTCTTTGTTTCTACCACATGAAGATACTCAATCACTTACAGTTCCGCCAGTTTGCTGTAAACTGTGTATTCTATACCTGCATCCTAAGAATATTCACAAATAGTGTTCATCAAAGTCTTCAAAGTGGTTTCCTTGTTGTCAATTAGAAACCAGTGCACTGTTTTCTGACTAAATCTAGGGAGCATTCTAGTGTACAGCTGCAGTAAAGTGAAGATGTAAAGTCACCTTCTTGCGTCAACTTACTATCAATAGTAATAATTGTGAAAGACACCAGTGTAAATCATTAAACAGCACATTTATTGAATAATACTTGCAAGCGGGAGACACAAACAAGCGGTGCATTGATGCTACTCAAAGGTCTTCTTCCCAAGGACTGGAATATGTAGCTGGAAGATAAACATTAAAACTTAAGATTAAAAAGGCCTTAGGAAACACAGAGTGATGGTAATAATCCTTAAATGTATGCCATCATGCTGTTCACCTTAGGACACACATTTACCTCACAAGTTCACTCTAGATCATCTGGACATTGACACACAAACATCTTGACTATCAGCAGACCATGAACACAACGTGTCTCTGTGAGAGAGACACGTTAGTCTCTCTGTTGTCTAAGTCAATATTACTTAGACAACAAAGACAAAACATTATTTAAGTTTTTCCAACAATTCAGCATTAACTAGAAGTAACTAACTTGTAGGTCACGTCCTATTACATTAAATTATATGTTTACCCACAGAAGTGTATGATTCTGTAGGTCAGAAGGACTTATCGTACTCTGTCTTCTGTTTTTATAGATGCCACGTTGTCCGTCTCTGCCCCTGCTGTCCTCACCGGCTGGACCTTTGTAGACAGGAAGGAGACAAGCGATGGAGCAGGTTTCCACTTCCTGCTTTATAAACACAGTGAGCAGAAGGACATGCTGAAGGAGACAGGACTTACAATACTCTGTAGTCAACATGGAATGTCCCTGTTGTGTTTAATAAATACATCTAATTCACGCTGTCTACATGTCATCAATGAGTTTTGAAGCCATTACACTGGTTTTGAACTTTAGCTTCATTACATCCTGTGAGTGAATTCTAATCATTGTACCACCCATCAACTTATGCTGATCATAATGAAATACTGTTTACATGTTGATAAATAGCTAAAATGATTGTCATGATGATGCAAACGATTATGTCAGGGGTACGTTAACTATATTGAGACATCACCTGAGTACAGCCAGGTGTGTGTAGAGAGGGCGAAAGGACAAACTCTTTCCACTAAAGAAGTGATAACCAGCAGACAGCAAAGTGAGGTAAACATTAATTTATTTGTAAAAAAGCTCTTCATCATTCATGTGTCTCTTTGCCCCAGAGTCCAGGAGAACAATTCAGTGCAAGGTGCTGAAACAAGCACAATAACAATAGCTTTAAAGCGCCTTGGACAAGGTGTTTCAGCACCTTAGACAGTGGCAACAGTGATGCACATTTATTGGCTGTCAGTGAGTGCCAGGTATCCACAAATGGCCAATGATAACAAGGCTTATTTTTCCTCAAACAAACAAAAAAGTACAAAACAGTTCATGTGTACACTCTGTTGTAAAGCAAATGAATGAAAATAAATTAAGATTTCTCCCCGTCCGGGAATTGAACCACGGTCTTCTGTGAAAATAAAGCTGCAATTTGATTGGCTGTCAGTGAATGCCAGCTATCCACGGCTGGCCCTTGCATGGGAAAAGAGAATTCTACCCTTGAACCACCAATGCTCATATGACAAAATTTAGTGCAAGAGATTTCAAAATAGCTGCCTATGGACATTATGAACAACTGAAAAGCTCCAAAAAGGACAATTCTATTGAAGCATAAGTTAATTTGCACTGGCTGGGAATCGGACCCAGATCTCTCGCATGGCAAGCGAGAATTCTACCATTGAACCACCAATGCTCATACGACAAAATTTAGTGCAAGAAATTTCAAAATAGCTGCCTAAAGGCCACAATGAACAAATAAATAGCTCTTTTTAGAATTCTTGTAAATAAATAGCTCTTTTTGAGCTATTGTTTTTAGAGTTATATATTTGGGATTGAAGCAAAAGTTAAATTGCACTGGCTGGGAATCGGACCCAGATCTCTCGCATGGCAAGCGAGAATTCTACCATTGAACCACCAATGCTCATACGACAAATTTTAGTGCAAGAAATTTCAAAATAGCTGCCTATGGACATTATGAAAAACTGAAAAGCTCCAAAAAGGACAATTCTATTGAAGCATAAGTTAAATTGCACTGGCTGGGAATCGGACCCAGAACTCTCGCATGGGAAAAGAGAATTCTACCCTTGAACCACCAATGCTCATATGACAAAATTTAGTGCAAGAGATTTCAAAATAGCTGCCTAAAGGCCACGATGAACAAATAAATAGCTCTTTTTAGAATTCTTGCAAATAAATAGCTCTTTTTAGAGCTATTTATTTTAGAGCAATATATTTGGGATTGAAGCAAAAGTTAATTTGCACTGGCTGGGAATCGGACCCAGAACTCTCGCATGGGAAAAGAGAATTCTACCCTTGAACCACCAATGCTCATATGACAAAATTTAGTGCAAGAGATTTTAAAATAGCTGCCTATGGACATTATGAAAAACTGAAAAGCTCCAAAAAGGACAATTCTATTGAAGCATAAGTTAAATTGCACTGGCTGGGAATCTGACCCAGATCTCTCGCATGGCAAGCGAGAATTCTACCATTGAAACACCAATGCTTAAACAACAAATTTTAGGGGAAATTTTTTTCAAAATGGCGGCCTATGGACATGATGAACAACTGAAAAGCTCCAAAAAGGACAAATCTATTGAAGCAAAAGTTAATTTGCACTGGCTGGGAATCGGACCCAGATCTCTCGCATGGCAAGCGAGAATTCTACCATTGAACCACCAATGCTTAAACAACAAATTTTAGGGGAAAAAATTTCAAAATGGCGGCCTATGGACATTATGAACAACTGAAAAGCTCCAAAAAGGACAAATCTATTGAAGCAAAAGTTAATTTGCACTGGCTGGGAATCGGACCCAGATCTCTCGCATGGCAAGCGAGAATTCTACCATTGAACCACCAATGCTTAAACAACAAATTTTAGGGGAAAAAATTTCAAAATGGCGGCCTATGGACATTATGAACAACTGAAAAGCTCCAAAAAGGACAATTCTATTGAAGCAAAAGTTAAATTGCACTGGCTGGGAATCGGACCCAGATCTCTCGCATGGCAAGCGAGAATTCTACCATTGAACCACCAATGCTCATACGACAAAATTCAGTGCAAGAAATTTCAAAATAGCTGCCTAAAGGCCACGATGAACAAATAAATAGCTCTTTTTAGAATTCTTGCAAATAAATAGCTCTTTTTAGAGCTATTTATTTTAGAGCTATATATTTGGGATTGAAGCAAAAGTTAATTTGCACTGGCTGGGAATCGGACCCAGAACTCTCGCATGGGAAAAGAGAATTCTACCCTTGAACCACCAATGCTCATATGACAAAATTTAGTGCAAGAGATTTCAAAATAGCTGCCTATGGACATTATGAACAACTGAAAAGCTCCAAAAAGGACAATTCTATTGAAGCATAAGTTAAATTGCACTGGCTGGGAATCGGACCCAGATCTCTCGCACGGCACCCGTGAATTCTTTAGCTAAAAATCCCTAAACCAAATCCCATTCATTCTCTATGGTAGTGCTAAACCACTACGGATGTAATATATCTTTGGCCATCTGTGGCGCTGTGGTGCGGGCCGAGCGATTACCCGGATGTAAAGAGTATCTTCGGACATTCTCCGTCAGTCTAGCCGGGAAAGAGCACGGAAGAGACGGCGCACCTTTACCAGACCTCGCGCTGTGTGGAAGTCACGCTGAACTGTAAGTACCTTAAATGTAATGTGTAATAATTATTCAGATAAATGCGCAGCGTTTGCTGCTGTATGTTATTTAATATAGATTCTCACCAGATGTTCAGCTTATACAATTTAAACATTGTATACTGTAAACGTATTTAGAACAGTCAACTTTAAAACGTCTTTAGCCATAAATACTGTACTTTATACAAGTGTTACGTCCAATAAATGCATTTATGTTAGTGTCACGTCACCTGTTAGTTGTGTTTGGCTGCATTGTTTACTAGTTGCATATCACAGATGTAACATTACTCAACTAATAAATGAGGATCTTATTAAAGTCAGTCAAATGTAAGCACATTAATGCCTCAATGATTAGGATAATGTATAATATATATTGCATCGCGGCTACTTTTGTTTTTAATCCTCATGGTTTATTTTGATGCTCACTTTTTTGTCTGTAGACTTTGATTAAGTAACAAGTTACTTGAATGAAGGATTTCTACTTATAAATACAGTATTTACAGCAGGTTGTGGTGTTGATAGATATTCTTACTGTAGTACAATATCTGCATCTGTGTGGAAATGAGAGAACAGACAGGCAAACATGGTTATGTTGTTTATTACATAGTTTAATGGTCAGAAGGTGAACTTTACTTCACACTTCAATACACTTATTAACATGTCATGCTCTTCATCGTGACAGATTAATCTGGGACAGCAGGGATGACGGCTCTGCACCCTTCATCCTGAAGAAGAGCTGTCCTCCAGGTACGAAGATGCACAAGCTCCAGGTGTATCTCCAGAAGAAGCTGGCTCCTCCATACACAGAAGGAGATGCACATCATCTTGTTTGCACTTCAGATGTTCATTTAATGACATGTTCATTGTTGTATGTTTACATCACAGTGAAGGATGAAGAGCAGGAGCTGGGGAGGCCCAAGTTGACCATCTTTCCTTCAAAGCATCAAGTGCAGAGCTGTGAGTAAACTTTTGCTCTCTTTTAATTCTTTGTTTCTACCACATGAAGATACTCAATCACTTACAGTTCCGCCAGTTTGCTGTAAACTGTGTATTCTATACCTGCATCCTAAGAATATTCACAAATAGTGTTCATCAAAGTCTTCAAAGTGGTTTCCTTGTTGTCAATTAGAAACCAGTGCACTGTTTTCTGACTAAATCTAGGGAGCATTCTAGTGTACAGCTGCAGTAAAGTGAAGATGTAAAGTCACCTTCTTGCGTCAACTTACTATCAATAGTAATAATTGTGAAAGACACCAGTGTAAATCATTAAACAGCACATTTATTGAATAATACTTGCAAGCGGGAGACACAAACAAGCGGTGCATTGATGCTACTCAAAGGTCTTCTTCCCAAGGACTGGAATATGTAGCTGGAAGATAAACATTAAAACTTAAGATTAAAAAGGCCTTAGGAAACACAGAGTGATGGTAATAATCCTTAAATGTATGCCATCATGCTGTTCACCTTAGGACACACATTTACCTCACAAGTTCACTCTAGATCATCTGGACATTGACACACAAACATCTTGACTATCAGCAGACCATGAACACAACGTGTCTCTGTGAGAGAGACACGTTAGTCTCTCTGTTGTCTAAGTCAATATTACTTAGACAACAAAGACAAAACATTATTTAAGTTTTTCCAACAATTCAGCATTAACTAGAAGTAACTAACTTGTAGGTCACGTCCTATTACATTAAATTATATGTTTACCCACAGAAGTGTATGATTCTGTAGGTCAGAAGGACTTATCGTACTCTGTCTTCTGTTTTTATAGATGCCACGTTGTCCGTCTCTGCCCCTGCTGTCCTCACCGGCTGGACCTTTGTAGACAGGAAGGAGACAAGCGATGGAGCAGGTTTCCACTTCCTGCTTTATAAACACAGTGAGCAGAAGGACATGCTGAAGGAGACAGGACTTACAATACTCTGTAGTCAACATGGAATGTCCCTGTTGTGTTTAATAAATACATCTAATTCACGCTGTCTACATGTCATCAATGAGTTTTGAAGCCATTACACTGGTTTTGAACTTTAGCTTCATTACATCCTGTGAGTGAATTCTAATCATTGTACCACCCATCAACTTATGCTGATCATAATGAAATACTGTTTACATGTTGATAAATAGCTAAAATGATTGTCATGATGATGCAAAGGATTATGTCAGGGGTACGTTAACTATATTGAGACATCACCTGAGTACAGCCAGGTGTGTGTAGAGAGGGCGAAAGGACAAACTCTTTCCACTAAAGAAGTGATAACCAGCAGACAGCAAAGTGAGGTAAACATTAATTTATTTGTAAAAAAGCTCTTCATCATTCATGTGTCTCTTTGCCCCAGAGTCCAGGAGAACAATTCAGTGCAAGGTGCTGAAACAAGCACAATAACAATAGCTTTAAAGCGCCTTGGACAAGGTGTTTCAGCACCTTAGACAGTGGCAACAGTGATGCACATTTATTGGCTGTCAGTGAGTGCCAGGTATCCACAAATGGCCAATGATAACAAGGCTTATTTTTCCTCAAACAAACAAAAAAGTACAAAACAGTTCATGTGTACACTCTGTTGTAAAGCAAATGAATGAAAATAAATTAAGATTTCTCCCCGTCCGGGAATTGAACCACGGTCTTCTGTGAAAATAAAGCTGCAATTTGATTGGCTGTCAGTGAATGCCAGCTATCCACGGCTGGCCCTTGCATGGGAAAAGAGAATTCTACCCTTGAACCACCAATGCTCATATGACAAAATTTAGTGCAAGAGATTTCAAAATAGCTGCCTATGGACATTATGAAAAACTGAAAAGCTCCAAAAAGGACAATTCTATTGAAGCATAAGTTAAATTGCACTGGCTGGGAATCGGACCCAGAACTCTCGCATGGGAAAAGAGAATTCTACCCTTGAACCACCAATGCTCATATGACAAAATTTAGTGCAAGAGATTTCAAAATAGCTGCCTAAAGGCCACGATGAACAAATAAATAGCTCTTTTTAGAGCTATTTATTTTAGAGCAATATATTTGGGATTGAAGCAAAAGTTAATTTGCACTGGCTAGGAATCGGACCCAGAACTCTCGCATGGGAAAAGAGAATTCTACCCTTGAACCATCAATGCTCATATGACAAAATTTAGTGCAAGAGATTTTAAAATAGCTGCCTATGGACATTATGAAAAACTGAAAAGCTCCAAAAAGGACAAATCTATTGAAGCAAAAGTTAATTTGCACTGGCTGGGAATCGGACCCAGATCTCTCGCATGGCAAGCGAGAATTCTACCATTGAACCACCAATGCTCATACGACAAAATTTAGTGCAAGAAATTTCAAAATAGCTGCCTAAAGGCCACGATGAACAAATAAATAGCTCTTTTTAGAATTCTTGCAAATAAATAGCTCTTTTTAGAGCTATTTATTTTAGAGCAATATATTTGGGATTGAAGCAAAAGTTAATTTGCACTGGCTGGGAATCGGACCCAGAACTCTCGCATGGGAAAAGAGAATTCTACCCTTGAACCACCAATGCTCATATGACAAAATTTAGTGCAAGAGATTTCAAAATAGCTGCCTATGGACATTATGAACAACTGAAAAGCTCCAAAAAGGACAATTCTATTGAAGCATAAGTTAATTTGCACTGGCTGGGAATCGGACCCAGATCTCTCGCATGGCAAGCGAGAATTCTACCATTGAACCACCAATGCTTAAACAACAAATTTTAGGGGAAAAAAATTCAAAATGGCGGCCTATGGACATGATGAACAACTGAAAAGCTCCAAAAAGGACAATTCTATTGAAGCAAAAGTTAATTTGCAGTGGCTGGGAATCGGACCCAGATCTCTCGCATGGCAAGCGAGAATTCTACCATTGAACCACCAATGCTCATACGACAAAATCTAGTGCAAGAAATTTCAAAATAGCTGCCTAAAGGCCACGATGAACAAATAAATAGCTCTTTTTAGAATTCTTGCAAATAAATAGCTCTTTTTAGAGCTATTTATTTTAGAGCTATATATTTGGGATTGAAGCAAAAGTTAATTTGCACTGGCTGGGAATCGGACCCAGATCTCTCGCAAGGCAAGCGAGAATTCTACCATTGAACCACCAATGCTTAAACAACAAATTTTAGGGGAAATAATTTCAAAATGGTGGCCTATGGACATTATGAACAACTGAAAAGCTCCAAAAAGGACAATTCTATTGAAGCAAAAGTTAATTTGCACTGGCTGGGAATTGGACCCAGAACTCTCGCATGGGAAAAGAGAATTCTACCCTTGAACTACCAATGCTCATATGACAAAATTTAGTGCAAGAGATTTCAAAATAGCTGCCTATGGACATTATGAACAACTGAAAAGCTCCAAAAAGGACAATTCTATTGAAGCATAAGTTAATTTGCACTGGCTGGGAATCGGAACCAGATCTCTCGCATGGCAAGCGAGAATTCTACCATTGAACCACCAATGCTTAAACAACAAATTTTAGGGGAAAAAATTTCAAAATGGCGGCCTATGGACATTATGAACAACTGAAAAGCTCCAAAAAGGACAATTCTATTGAAGCAAAATTTAATTTGCACTGGCTGGGAATCGGACCCAGATCTCTCGCATGGCAAGCGAGAATTCTACCATTGAACCACCAATGCTTAGACGACAATATATAGGGCAAGAGATTTCAAAATGGCCACCTATGGCCACGATGAACAACTGAAAAGCTCCAAAAAGGACAATTCTATTGAAGCAAAAGTTATTGTGCAATGGCTGGGAATCGGACCCAGAACTCTCGCATGGGAAAAGAGAATTCTACCCTTGAACTACCAATGCTCATATGACAAAATTTAGTGCAAGAGATTTCAAAATAGCTGCCTATGGACATTATGAACAACTGAAAAGCTCCAAAAAGGACAATTCTATTGAAGCATAAGTTAATTTGCACTGGCTGGGAATCGGACCCAGAACTCTCGCATTGGAAAAGAGAATTCTACCCTTGAACCACCAATGCTTATACAACAAATCTTAGGGGAAATTTTTTTCAAAATGCCGGCCTATGAACATGATGAACAACTGAAAAGCTTCAAAAAGGACTATTCTATTGAAGCAGAAATTATTTTGCACTGGCTGGGAATCGGATCCAGATCTCTCGCATGGCAAGCGAGAATTCTACCATTGAACCACCAATGCTTAGACGACAATATATAGGGCAAGAGATTTCAAAATGGCCACCTATGGCCACGATGAACAACTGAAAAGCTCCAAAAAGGACAATTCTATTGAAGCAAAAGTTATTGTGCAAAGTCTGGGAATCGGACCCAGATCTCTCGCATGGGAAAAGAGAATTCTACCCTTGAACTACCAATGCTCATATGACAAAATTTAGTGCAAGAGATTTCAAAATGGCGGCCTATGGCCATGATAAACAACTGAAAAGCTCCAAAAAGGACAATTCTATTGAAGCAAAAGTTAATTTGCACTGGCTGGGAATCGGACCCAGAATTCTTGCTTGGGTAAAGAGAATTCTACCCTTGAACCACCAATGCTCATATGACAAAATTTAGTGCAAGAGATTTCAAAATAGCTGCCTATGGACATTATGAAAAACTGAAAAGCTCCAAAAAGGACAATTCTTTTGAAGCATAAGTTAAATTGCACTGGCCGGGAATCTGACCCAGATCTCTCGCATGGCAAGCGAGAATTTTACCATTGAACCACCAATGCTTAAACAACAAATTTTAGGGGAAAATTTTTTCAAAATGGCGGCCTATGGACATGATGAACAACTGAAAAGCTCCAAAAAGGACAAATCTATTGAAGCAGAAGTTGATTTGCACTGGCTGGGAATCGGACTCAGATCTCTCGCATGGCAAGCGAGAATTCTACCATTGAACCACCAATGCTCATACGACAAAATTTAGTGCAAGAAATTTCAAAATAGCTGCCTAAAGGCCACGATGAACAAATAAATAGCTCTTTTTAGAATTCTTGCAAATAAATAGCTCTTTTTAGAGCTATTTTTTTTAGAGCTATATATTTGGGATTGAAGCAAAAGTTAAAATGCACTGGCTGGGAATCGGACCCAGATCTCTCGCATGGCAAGCGAGAATTCTACCATTGAACCACCAATGCTCATACGACAAAATTTAGTGCAAGAAATTTCAAAATAGCTGCCTAAAGGCCACGATGAACAAATAAATAGCTCTTTTTAGAATTCTTGCAAATAAATAGCTCTTTTTAGAGCTATTTATTTTAGAGCTATATATTTGGGATTGAAGCAAAAGTTAATTTGCACTGGCTGGGAATCGGACCCAGAACTCTCGCATGGGAAAAGAGAATTCTACCCTTGAACCACCAATGCTCATATGACAAAATTTAGTGCAAGAGATTTCAAAATAGCTGCCTATGGACATTATGAAAAACTGAAAAGCTCCAAAAAGGACAATTCTATTGAAGCATAAGTTAAATTGCACTGGCTGGGAATCGGACCCAGATCTCTGGTCTTCTGCGTGACAGGCAGAGATACTGTCGACTATACTAACGAGGAATCACTCTGAATTCCTTATGCCAGATTTCTGGCCGTTGTGAAGAGAAGGTACGCACTTGAACACTTTCCCTTCCGGCGAAAATTCAGTCCTGGCTGGGTTTGATCAGTCCTCAACTTCCTAGCGGAAAACCACAGCCTCTTACATGTAGGAATTGATTCTCATCCCGACCGCTTTAGAACTGACGTCAAACTGTAGCATAGTGATGAAGGTCAAGTCATGATGAAGCCATCAGATCAAGATCTTCCGCAAAGAGCAGGCATATGTTCAAAAGAAACCTAGCTGTGGTTTCCGTAGTGTAGTGGTTATCACGTTCGCCTAACACGCGAAAGGTCCCCAGTTCGAAACTGGGCGGAAACATTGACCTTTTTCCCGCCATGTCTGCAGCAGAAAATCATTCACATTGTCAATTAAAAAAAGACTACGCTTCCAGTCTGAGCATAAGCTTACTGTTTGACGAAGACTCTCCCCGTCAGGGAATCGAACCCTGGTCTTCTGCGTGACAGGCAGAGATACTGTCGACTATACTAACGAGGAATCACTCTGAAATACTTATGCCAGATTTCTGGCCGTTGTGAAGAGAAGGTACGCACTTGGACACTTTCCCTTCCAGCGAAAATTCAGTCCTGGCTGGGTTTTATCAGTCCTCAACTTCCTAGCGGAAAACCACAGCCTCGTACACGTAGGAATTGATTCTCATCCCCACCGCTTTAGAACTGACGTCAAACTGTAGCATAGTGATGAAGGTCAAGTCATGATGAAGCCATCAGATCAAGATCTTCCGCAAAGAGCAGGCATATGTTCAAAAGAAATCTAGCTGTGGTTTCCGTAGTGTAGTGGTTATCACGTTCGCCTTACACGCGAAAGGTCCCCATTTCAAAACTGGGCGGAAACATTGACCTTTTTCCCGCCCTGTCTGCAAAAGAAAATTATTCACTTGGTCAATTAAAAAAGACTACGCTTCCAGTCTGACTATACGCTTACTGTTTGACGAAGACTCTCCCCGTCAGGGAATCGAACCCTGGTCTTCTGCGTGACAGGCAGAGATACTGTCCACTATATTCTCATCAGATCAGCCATCAGATCAAGATCTTCCGCAAAGAGCAGGCATATGTTCAAAAGAAACCTAGCTGTGGTTTCCGTAGTGTAGTGGTTATCACGTTCGCCTAACACGCGAAAGGTCCCCAGTTCGAAACTGGGCGGAAACATTGACCTTTTTCCCGCCATGTCTGCAGCAGAAAATCATTCACATTGTCAATTAAAAAAAGACTACGCTTCCAGTCTGAGCATAAGCTTACTGTTTGACGAAGACTCTCCCCGTCAGGGAATCCAACCCTGGTCTTCTGCGTGACAGGCAGAGATACTGTCCACTATATTCTCATCAGATCAGCCATCAGATCAAGATCTTCCGCAAAGAGCAGGCATATGCTCAAAAGAAACCTAGCTGTGGTTTCCGTAGTGTAGTGGTTATCACGTTCGCCTTACACGCGAAAGGTCCCCAGTTCAAAACTGGGCGGAAACATTGACCTTTTTCCCGCCCTGTCTGCAAAAGAAAATTATTCACTTGGTCAATTAAAAAAGACTACGCTTCCAGTCGGACTATACGCTTACTGTTTGACGAAGACTCTCCCCGTCAGGGAATCCAACCCTGGTCTTCTGCGTGACAGGCAGAGATACTGTCCACTATACTAACGAGGAATAACTCTGAAATCCTTATGCCAGATTTCTGGCCGTTGTGAAGAGAAGGTACGCACTTGAACACTTTCCCTTCCGGCGAAAATTCAGTCCTGGCTGGGTTTTATCAGTCCTCAACTTCCTAGCGGAAAACCACAGCCTCGTACACGTAGGAATTGATTCTCATCCCCACCGCTTTAGAACTGACGTCAAACTGTAGCATAGTGATGAAGGTCAAGTCATGATGAAGCCATCAGATCAAGATCTTCCGCAAAGAGCAGGCATATGTTCAAAAGAAATCTAGCTGTGGTTTCCGTAGTGTAGTGGTTATCACGTTCGCCTTACACGCGAAAGGTCCCCATTTCAAAACTGGGCGGAAACATTGACCTTTTTCCCGCCCTGTCTGCAAAAGAAAATTATTCACTTGGTCAATTAAAAAAGACTACGCTTCCAGTCTGACTATACGCTTACTGTTTGACGAAGACTCTCCCCGTCAGGGAATCGAACCCTGGTCTTCTGCGTGACAGGCAGAGATACTGTCCACTATATTAACGAGGAATCACTCTGAATTCCTTATGCCAGATTTCTGGCCGTTGTGAAGAGAAGGTACGCACTTGAACACTTTCCCTTCCGGCGAAAATTCAGTCCTGGCTGGGTTTGATCAGTCCTCAACTTCCTAGCGGAAAACCACAGCCTCGTACATGTAGGAATTGATTCTCATCCCGACCGCTTTAGAACTGACGTCAAACTGTAGCATAGTGATGAAGGTCAAGTCATGATGAAGCCATCAGATCAAGATCTTCCGCAAAGAGCAGGCATATGTTCAAAAGAAACCTAGCTGTGGTTTCCGTAGTGTAGTGGTTATCACGTTCGCCTAACACGCGAAAGGTCCCCAGTTCGAAACTGGGCGGAAACATTGACCTTTTTCCCGCCATGTCTGCAGCAGAAAATCATTCACATTGTCAATTAAAAAAAGACTACGCTTCCAGTCTGAGCATAAGCTTACTGTTTGACGAAGACTCTCCCCGTCAGGGAATCGAACCCTGGTCTTCTGCGTGACAGGCAGAGATACTGTCGACTATACTAACGAGGAATCACTCTGAAATACTTATGCCAGATTTCTGGCCGTTGTGAAGAGAAGGTACGCACTTGAACACTTTCCCTTCCGGCGAAAATTCAGTCCTGGCTGGGTTTGATCAGTCCTCAACTTCCTAGCGGAAAACCACAGCCTCGTACATGTAGGAATTGATTCTCATCCCGACCGCTTTAGAACTGACGTCAAACTGTAGCATAGTGATGAAGGTCAAGTCATGATGAAGCCATCAGATCAAGATCTTCCGCAAAGAGCAGGCATATGTTCAAAAGAAACCTAGCTGTGGTTTCCGTAGTGTAGTGGTTATCACGTTCGCCTTACACGCGAAAGGTCCCCAGTTCAAAACTGGGCGGAAACATTGACCTTTTTCCCGCCCTGTCTGCAAAAGAAAATTATTCACTTGGTCAATTAAAAAAGACTACGCTTCCAGTCGGACTATACGCTTACTGTTTGACGAAGACTCTCCCTGTCAGGCAATCGAACCCTGGTCTTCTGCGTGACAGGCAGAGATACTGTCCACTATATTCTCATCAGATCAGCCATCAGATCAAGATCTTCCGCAAAGAGCAGGCATATTTTCAAAAGAAACCTAGCTGTGGTTTCCCTAGTGTAGTGGTTATCACGTTCGCCTAACACGCAAAAGGTCCCCAGTTCGAAACTGGGCGGAAACATTGACATTTTTCCTGCGCTGTCTGCAAAAGAAAATGATTCACTTGGTCAATTAAAAAAGAGTACGCTTCCAGTCTGAGCATACGCTTACTGTTTGACGAAGACTCTCCCCGTCAGGGAATCGAACCCTGGTCTTCTGCGTGACAGGCAGAGATACTGTCCACTATACTAACGAGGAATCACTCTGAAATCCTTATGCCAGATTTCTGGCCGTTGTGAAGAGAAGGTACGCACTTGAACACTTTCCCTTCCGGCGAAAATTCAGTCCTGGCTGGATTTGATCAGTCCTCAACTTCCTAGCGGAAAACCACAGCCCCGTACATGTAGGGATTGATTCTCATCCCGACCGGTTTAGAACTGACGTCAAACTGTAGCATAGTGATGAAGGTCAAGTCATGATGAAGCCATCAGATCAAGATCTTCCGCAAAGAGCAGGCATATGTTCAAAAGAAACCTAGCTGTGGTTTCCGTAGTGTAGTGGTTATCACGTTCGCCTAACACGCGAAAGGTCCCCAGTTCGAAACTGGGCGGAAACATTGACCTTTTTCCCGCCCTGTCTGCAAAAGAAAATTATTCACTTGGTCATTTAAAAAAGACTACGCTTCCAGTCTGAGCATAAGCTTACTGTTTGACGAAGACTCTCCCCGTCAGGCAATCGAACCCTGGTCTTCTGCGTGACAGGCAGAGATACTGTCCACTATATTCTCATCAGATCAGCCATCAGATCAAGATCTTCCGCAAAGAGCAGGCATATGTTCAAAAGAAACCGAGCTGTGGTTTCCGTAGTGTAGTGGTTATCACGTTCGCCTAACACGCAAAAGGTCCCCAGTTCGAAACTGGGCGGAAACATTGACCTTTTTCCCGCGCTGTCTGCAAAAGAAAATGATTCACTTGGTCAATTAAAAAAGACTACGCTTCCAGTCTGAGCATACGCTTACTGTTTGACGAAGACTCTCCCCGTCAGGGAATCGAACCCTGGTCTTCTGCGTGACAGGCAGAGATACTGTCCACTATATTCTCATCAGATCAGCCATCAGATCAAGATCTTCCGCAAAGAGCAGGCATATGTTCAAAAGAAACCTAGCTGTGGTTTCCGTAGTGTAGTGGTTATCACGTTCGCCTAACACGCGAAAGGTCCCCAGTTCGAAACTGGGCGGAAACATTGACCTTTTTCCCGCCATGTCTGCAGCAGAAAATCATTCACATTGTCAATTAAAAAAAGACTACGCTTCCAGTCTGAGCATAAGCTTACTGTTTGACGAAGACTCTCCCCGTCAGGGAATCGAACCCTGGTCTTCTGCGTGACAGGCAGAGATACTGTCGACTATACTAACGAGGAATCACTCTGAAATACTTATGCCAGATTTCTGGCCGTTGTGAAGAGAAGGTACGCACTTGGACACTTTCCCTTCCAGCGAAAATTCAGTCCTGGCTGGATTTGATCAGTCCTCAACTTCCTAGCGGAAAACCACAGCCTCGTACATGTAGGGATTGATTCTTATCCCGACCGCTTTAGAACTGACGTCAAACTGTAGCATATTGATGAAGGTCAAGTCATGATGAAGCCATCAGATCAAGATCTTCCGCAAAGAGCAGGCATATGTTCAAAAGAAACCTAGCTGTGGTTTCCGTAGTGTAGTGGTTATCACGTTCGCCTAACACGCGAAAGGTCCCCAGTTCAAAACTGGGCGGAAACATTGACCTTTTTCCCGCCCTGTCTGCAAAAGAAAATTATTCACTTGGTCAATTAAAAAAGACTACGCTTCCAGTCGGACTATACGCTTACTGTTTGACGAAGACTCTCCCCGTCAGGGAATCGAACCCTGGTCTTCTGCGTGACAGGCAGAGATACTGTCCACTATATTAACGAGGAATCACTCTGAATTCCTTATGCCAGATTTCTGGCCGTTGTGAAGAGAAGGTACGCACTTGAACACTTTCCCTTCCGGCGAAAATTCAGTCCTGGCTGGGTTTGATCAGTCCTCAACTTCCTAGCGGAAAACCACAGCCTCGTACATGTAGGAATTGATTCTCATCCCCACCGCTTTAGAACTGACGTCAAACTGTAGCATAGTGATGAAGGTCAAGTCATGATGAAGCCATCAGATCAAGATCTTCCGCAAAGAGCAGGCATATGTTCAAAAGAAATCTAGCTGTGGTTTCCGTAGTGTAGTGGTTATCACGTTCGCCTTACACGCGAAAGGTCCCCATTTCAAAACTGGGCGGAAACATTGACCTTTTTCCCGCCCTGTCTGCAAAAGAAAATTATTCACTTGGTCAATTAAAAAAGACTACGCTTCCAGTCTGACTATACGCTTACTGTTTGACGAAGACTCTCCCCGTCAGGGAATCGAACCCTGGTCTTCTGCGTGACAGGCAGAGATACTGTCCACTATATTAACGAGGAATCACTCTGAATTCCTTATGCCAGATTTCTGGCCGTTGTGAAGAGAAGGTACGCACTTGAACACTTTCCCTTCCGGCGAAAATTCAGTCCTGGCTGGGTTTGATCAGTCCTCAACTTCCTAGCGGAAAACCACAGCCTCTTACATGTAGGAATTGATTCTCATCCCGACCGCTTTAGAACTGACGTCAAACTGTAGCATAGTGATGAAGGTCAAGTCATGATGAAGCCATCAGATCAAGATCTTCCGCAAAGAGCAGGCATATGTTCAAAAGAAACCTAGCTGTGGTTTCCGTAGTGTAGTGGTTATCACGTTCGCCTAACACGCGAAAGGTCCCCAGTTCGAAACTGGGCGGAAACATTGACCTTTTTCCCGCCATGTCTGCAGCAGAAAATCATTCACATTGTCAATTAAAAAAAGACTACGCTTCCAGTCTGAGCATAAGCTTACTGTTTGACGAAGACTCTCCCCGTCAGGGAATCGAACCCTGGTCTTCTGCGTGACAGGCAGAGATACTGTCGACTATACTAACGAGGAATCACTCTGAAATACTTATGCCAGATTTCTGGCCGTTGTGAAGAGAAGGTACGCACTTGGACACTTTCCCTTCCAGCGAAAATTCAGTCCTGGCTGGGTTTTATCAGTCCTCAACTTCCTAGCGGAAAACCACAGCCTCGTACACGTAGGAATTGATTCTCATCCCCACCGCTTTAGAACTGACGTCAAACTGTAGCATAGTGATGAAGGTCAAGTCATGATGAAGCCATCAGATCAAGATCTTCCGCAAAGAGCAGGCATATGTTCAAAAGAAATCTAGCTGTGGTTTCCGTAGTGTAGTGGTTATCACGTTCGCCTTACACGCGAAAGGTCCCCATTTCAAAACTGGGTGGAAACATTGACCTTTTTCCCGCCCTGTCTGCAAAAGAAAATTATTCACTTGGTCAATTAAAAAAGACTACGCTTCCAGTCTGACTATACGCTTACTGTTTGACGAAGACTCTCCCCGTCAGGGAATCGAACCCTGCTCTTCTGCGTGACAGGCAGAGATACTGTCCACTATATTCTCATCAGATCAGCCATCAGATCAAGATCTTCCGCAAAGAGCAGGCATATGTTCAAAAGAAACCTAGCTGTGGTTTCCGTAGTGTAGTGGTTATCACGTTCGCCTAACACGCGAAAGGTCCCCAGTTCGAAACTGGGCGGAAACATTGACCTTTTTCCCGCCATGTCTGCAGCAGAAAATCATTCACATTGTCAATTAAAAAAAGACTACGCTTCCAGTCTGAGCATAAGCTTACTGTTTGACGAAGACTCTCCCCGTCAGGGAATCCAACCCTGGTCTTCTGCGTGACAGGCAGAGATACTGTCCACTATATTCTCATCAGATCAGCCATCAGATCAAGATCTTCCGCAAAGAGCAGGCATATGTTCAAAAGAAACATAGCTGTGGTTTCCGTAGTGTAGTGGTTATCACGTTCGCCTAACACGCGAAAGGTCCCCAGTTCGAAACTGGGCGGAAACATTGACCTTTTTCCCGCCATGTCTGCAGCAGAAAATCATTCACATTGTCAATTAAAAAAAGACTACGCTTCCAGTCTGAGCATAAGCTTACTGTTTGACGAAGACTCTCCCCGTCAGGGAATCCAACCCTGGTCTTCTGCGTGACAGGCAGAGATACTGTCCACTATATTCTCATCAGATCAGCCATCAGATCAAGATCTTCCGCAAAGAGCAGGCATATGCTCAAAAGAAACCTAGCTGTGGTTTCCGTAGTGTAGTGGTTATCACGTTCGCCTTACACGCGAAAGGTCCCCAGTTCAAAACTGGGCGGAAACATTGACCTTTTTCCCGCCCTGTCTGCAAAAGAAAATTATTCACTTGGTCAATTAAAAAAGACTACGCTTCCAGTCGGACTATACGCTTACTGTTTGACGAAGACTCTCCCCGTCAGGGAATCGAACCCTGGTCTTCTGCGTGACAGGCAGAGATACTGTCCACTATACTAACGAGGAATAACTCTGAAATCCTTATGCCAGATTTCTGGCCGTTGTGAAGAGAAGGTACGCACTTGAACACTTTCCCTTCCGGCGAAAATTCAGTCCTGGCTGGGTTTTATCAGTCCTCAACTTCCTAGCGGAAAACCACAGCCTCGTACACGTAGGAATTGATTCTCATCCCCACCGCTTTAGAACTGACGTCAAACTGTAGCATAGTGATGAAGGTCAAGTCATGATGAAGCCATCAGATCAAGATCTTCCGCAAAGAGCAGGCATATGTTCAAAAGAAATCTAGCTGTGGTTTCCGTAGTGTAGTGGTTATCACGTTCGCCTTACACGCGAAAGGTCCCCATTTCAAAACTGGGCGGAAACATTGACCTTTTTCCCGCCCTGTCTGCAAAAGAAAATGATTCACTTGGTCAATTAAAAAAGACTACGCTTCCAGTCTGACTATACGCTTACTGTTTGACGAAGACTCTCCCCGTCAGGGAATCGAACCCTGGTCTTCTGCGTGACAGGCAGAGATACTGTCCACTATATTAACGAGGAATCACTCTGAATTCCTTATGCCAGATTTCTGGCCGTTGTGAAGAGAAGGTACGCACTTGAACACTTTCCCTTCCGGCGAAAATTCAGTCCTGGCTGGGTTTGATCAGTCCTCAACTTCCTAGCGGAAAACCACAGCCTCGTACATGTAGGAATTGATTCTCATCCCGACCGCTTTAGAACTGACGTCAAACTGTAGCATAGTGATGAAGGTCAAGTCATGATGAAGCCATCAGATCAAGATCTTCCGCAAAGAGCAGGCATATGTTCAAAAGAAACCTAGCTGTGGTTTCCGTAGTGTAGTGGTTATCACGTTCGCCTAACACGCGAAAGGTCCCCAGTTCGAAACTGGGCGGAAACATTGACCTTTTTCCCGCCATGTCTGCAGCAGAAAATCATTCACATTGTCAATTAAAAAAAGACTACGCTTCCAGTCTGAGCATAAGCTTACTGTTTGACGAAGACTCTCCCCGTCAGGGAATCGAACCCTGGTCTTCTGCGTGACAGGCAGAGATACTGTCGACTATACTAACGAGGAATCACTCTGAAATACTTATGCCAGATTTCTGGCCGTTGTGAAGAGAAGGTACGCACTTGGACACTTTCCCTTCCAGCGAAAATTCAGTCCTGGCTGGATTTGATCAGTCCTCAACTTCCTAGCGGAAAACCACAGCCTCGTACATGTAGGGATTGATTCTTATCCCGACCGCTTTAGAACTGACGTCAAACTGTAGCATATTGATGAAGGTCAAGTCATGATGAAGCCATCAGATCAAGATCTTCCGCAAAGAGCAGGCATATGTTCAAAAGAAACCTAGCTGTGGTTTCCGTAGTGTAGTGGTTATCACGTTCGCCTAACACGCGAAAGGTCCCCAGTTCAAAACTGGGCGGAAACATTGACCTTTTTCCCGCCCTGTCTGCAAAAGAAAATTATTCACTTGGTCAATTAAAAAAGACTACGCTTCCAGTCGGACTATACGCTTACTGTTTGACGAAGACTCTCCCCGTCAGGGAATCGAACCCTGGTCTTCTGCGTGACAGGCAGAGATACTGTCCACTATATTAACGAGGAATCACTCTGAATTCCTTATGCCAGATTTCTGGCCGTTGTGAAGAGAAGGTACGCACTTGAACACTTTCCCTTCCGGCGAAAATTCAGTCCTGGCTGGGTTTGATCAGTCCTCAACTTCCTAGCGGAAAACCACAGCCTCGTACATGTAGGAATTGATTCTCATCCCCACCGCTTTAGAACTGACGTCAAACTGTAGCATAGTGATGAAGGTCAAGTCATGATGAAGCCATCAGATCAAGATCTTCCGCAAAGAGCAGGCATATGTTCAAAAGAAATCTAGCTGTGGTTTCCGTAGTGTAGTGGTTATCACGTTCGCCTTACACGCGAAAGGTCCCCATTTCAAAACTGGGCGGAAACATTGACCTTTTTCCCGCCCTGTCTGCAAAAGAAAATTATTCACTTGGTCAATTAAAAAAGACTACGCTTCCAGTCTGACTATACGCTTACTGTTTGACGAAGACTCTCCCCGTCAGGGAATCGAACCCTGGTCTTCTGCGTGACAGGCAGAGATACTGTCCACTATATTAACGAGGAATCACTCTGAATTCCTTATGCCAGATTTCTGGCCGTTGTGAAGAGAAGGTACGCACTTGAACACTTTCCCTTCCGGCGAAAATTCAGTCCTGGCTGGGTTTGATCAGTCCTCAACTTCCTAGCGGAAAACCACAGCCTCTTACATGTAGGAATTGATTCTCATCCCGACCGCTTTAGAACTGACGTCAAACTGTAGCATAGTGATGAAGGTCAAGTCATGATGAAGCCATCAGATCAAGATCTTCCGCAAAGAGCAGGCATATGTTCAAAAGAAACCTAGCTGTGGTTTCCGTAGTGTAGTGGTTATCACGTTCGCCTAACACGCGAAAGGTCCCCAGTTCGAAACTGGGCGGAAACATTGACCTTTTTCCCGCCATGTCTGCAGCAGAAAATCATTCACATTGTCAATTAAAAAAAGACTACGCTTCCAGTCTGAGCATAAGCTTACTGTTTGACGAAGACTCTCCCCGTCAGGGAATCGAACCCTGGTCTTCTGCGTGACAGGCAGAGATACTGTCGACTATACTAACGAGGAATCACTCTGAAATACTTATGCCAGATTTCTGGCCGTTGTGAAGAGAAGGTACGCACTTGGACACTTTCCCTTCCAGCGAAAATTCAGTCCTGGCTGGGTTTTATCAGTCCTCAACTTCCTAGCGGAAAACCACAGCCTCGTACACGTAGGAATTGATTCTCATCCCCACCGCTTTAGAACTGACGTCAAACTGTAGCATAGTGATGAAGGTCAAGTCATGATGAAGCCATCAGATCAAGATCTTCCGCAAAGAGCAGGCATATGTTCAAAAGAAATCTAGCTGTGGTTTCCGTAGTGTAGTGGTTATCACGTTCGCCTTACACGCGAAAGGTCCCCATTTCAAAACTGGGTGGAAACATTGACCTTTTTCCCGCCCTGTCTGCAAAAGAAAATTATTCACTTGGTCAATTAAAAAAGACTACGCTTCCAGTCTGACTATACGCTTACTGTTTGACGAAGACTCTCCCCGTCAGGGAATCGAACCCTGGTCTTCTGCGTGACAGGCAGAGATACTGTCCACTATATTCTCATCAGATCAGCCATCAGATCAAGATCTTCCGCAAAGAGCAGGCATATGTTCAAAAGAAACATAGCTGTGGTTTCCGTAGTGTAGTGGTTATCACGTTCGCCTAACACGCGAAAGGTCCCCAGTTCGAAACTGGGCGGAAACATTGACCTTTTTCCCGCCATGTCTGCAGCAGAAAATCATTCACATTGTCAATTAAAAAAAGACTACGCTTCCAGTCTGAGCATAAGCTTACTGTTTGACGAAGACTCTCCCCGTCAGGGAATCCAACCCTGGTCTTCTGCGTGACAGGCAGAGATACTGTCCACTATATTCTCATCAGATCAGCCATCAGATCAAGATCTTCCGCAAAGAGCAGGCATATGTTCAAAAGAAACATAGCTGTGGTTTCCGTAGTGTAGTGGTTATCACGTTCGCCTAACACGCGAAAGGTCCCCAGTTCGAAACTGGGCGGAAACATTGACCTTTTTCCCGCCATGTCTGCAGCAGAAAATCATTCACATTGTCAATTAAAAAAAGACTACGCTTCCAGTCTGAGCATAAGCTTACTGTTTGACGAAGACTCTCCCCGTCAGGGAATCCAACCCTGGTCTTCTGCGTGACAGGCAGAGATACTGTCCACTATATTCTCATCAGATCAGCCATCAGATCAAGATCTTCCGCAAAGAGCAGGCATATGCTCAAAAGAAACCTAGCTGTGGTTTCCGTAGTGTAGTGGTTATCACGTTCGCCTTACACGCGAAAGGTCCCCATTTCAAAACTGGGCGGAAACATTGACCTTTTTCCCGCCCTGTCTGCAAAAGAAAATTATTCACTTGGTCAATTAAAAAAGACTACGCTTCCAGTCTGACTATACGCTTACTGTTTGACGAAGACTCTCCCCGTCAGGGAATCGAACCCTGGTCTTCTGCGTGACAGGCAGAGATACTGTCCACTATATTAACGAGGAATCACTCTGAATTCCTTATGCCAGATTTCTGGCCGTTGTGAAGAGAAGGTACGCACTTGAACACTTTCCCTTCCGGCGAAAATTCAGTCCTGGCTGGGTTTGATCAGTCCTCAACTTCCTAGCGGAAAACCACAGCCTCGTACATGTAGGAATTGATTCTCATCCCGACCGCTTTAGAACTGACGTCAAACTGTAGCATAGTGATGAAGGTCAAGTCATGATGAAGCCATCAGATCAAGATCTTCCGCAAAGAGCAGGCATATGTTCAAAAGAAACCTAGCTGTGGTTTCCGTAGTGTAGTGGTTATCACGTTCGCCTAACACGCGAAAGGTCCCCAGTTCGAAACTGGGCGGAAACATTGACCTTTTTCCCGCCATGTCTGCAGCAGAAAATCATTCACATTGTCAATTAAAAAAAGACTACGCTTCCAGTCTGAGCATAAGCTTACTGTTTGACGAAGACTCTCCCCGTCAGGGAATCGAACCCTGGTCTTCTGCGTGACAGGCAGAGATACTGTCGACTATACTAACGAGGAATCACTCTGAAATACTTATGCCAGATTTCTGGCCGTTGTGAAGAGAAGGTACGCACTTGGACACTTTCCCTTCCAGCGAAAATTCAGTCCTGGCTGGATTTGATCAGTCCTCAACTTCCTAGCGGAAAACCACAGCCTCGTACATGTAGGGATTGATTCTTATCCCGACCGCTTTAGAACTGACGTCAAACTGTAGCATATTGATGAAGGTCAAGTCATGATGAAGCCATCAGATCAAGATCTTCCGCAAAGAGCAGGCATATGTTCAAAAGAAACCTAGCTGTGGTTTCCGTAGTGTAGTGGTTATCACGTTCGCCTAACACGCGAAAGGTCCCCAGTTCAAAACTGGGCGGAAACATTGACCTTTTTCCCGCCCTGTCTGCAAAAGAAAATTATTCACTTGGTCAATTAAAAAAGACTACGCTTCCAGTCGGACTATACGCTTACTGTTTGACGAAGACTCTCCCCGTCAGGGAATCGAACCCTGGTCTTCTGCGTGACAGGCAGAGATACTGTCCACTATATTAACGAGGAATCACTCTGAATTCCTTATGCCAGATTTCTGGCCGTTGTGAAGAGAAGGTACGCACTTGAACACTTTCCCTTCCGGCGAAAATTCAGTCCTGGCTGGGTTTGATCAGTCCTCAACTTCCTAGCGGAAAACCACAGCCTCGTACATGTAGGAATTGATTCTCATCCCCACCGCTTTAGAACTGACGTCAAACTGTAGCATAGTGATGAAGGTCAAGTCATGATGAAGCCATCAGATCAAGATCTTCCGCAAAGAGCAGGCATATGTTCAAAAGAAATCTAGCTGTGGTTTCCGTAGTGTAGTGGTTATCACGTTCGCCTTACACGCGAAAGGTCCCCATTTCAAAACTGGGCGGAAACATTGACCTTTTTCCCGCCCTGTCTGCAAAAGAAAATTATTCACTTGGTCAATTAAAAAAGACTACGCTTCCAGTCTGACTATACGCTTACTGTTTGACGAAGACTCTCCCCGTCAGGGAATCGAACCCTGGTCTTCTGCGTGACAGGCAGAGATACTGTCCACTATATTAACGAGGAATCACTCTGAATTCCTTATGCCAGATTTCTGGCCGTTGTGAAGAGAAGGTACGCACTTGAACACTTTCCCTTCCGGCGAAAATTCAGTCCTGGCTGGGTTTGATCAGTCCTCAACTTCCTAGCGGAAAACCACAGCCTCTTACATGTAGGAATTGATTCTCATCCCGACCGCTTTAGAACTGACGTCAAACTGTAGCATAGTGATGAAGGTCAAGTCATGATGAAGCCATCAGATCAAGATCTTCCGCAAAGAGCAGGCATATGTTCAAAAGAAACCTAGCTGTGGTTTCCGTAGTGTAGTGGTTATCACGTTCGCCTAACACGCGAAAGGTCCCCAGTTCGAAACTGGGCGGAAACATTGACCTTTTTCCCGCCATGTCTGCAGCAGAAAATCATTCACATTGTCAATTAAAAAAAGACTACGCTTCCAGTCTGAGCATAAGCTTACTGTTTGACGAAGACTCTCCCCGTCAGGGAATCGAACCCTGGTCTTCTGCGTGACAGGCAGAGATACTGTCGACTATACTAACGAGGAATCACTCTGAAATACTTATGCCAGATTTCTGGCCGTTGTGAAGAGAAGGTACGCACTTGGACACTTTCCCTTCCAGCGAAAATTCAGTCCTGGCTGGGTTTTATCAGTCCTCAACTTCCTAGCGGAAAACCACAGCCTCGTACACGTAGGAATTGATTCTCATCCCCACCGCTTTAGAACTGACGTCAAACTGTAGCATAGTGATGAAGGTCAAGTCATGATGAAGCCATCAGATCAAGATCTTCCGCAAAGAGCAGGCATATGTTCAAAAGAAATCTAGCTGTGGTTTCCGTAGTGTAGTGGTTATCACGTTCGCCTTACACGCGAAAGGTCCCCATTTCAAAACTGGGTGGAAACATTGACCTTTTTCCCGCCCTGTCTGCAAAAGAAAATTATTCACTTGGTCAATTAAAAAAGACTACGCTTCCAGTCTGACTATACGCTTACTGTTTGACGAAGACTCTCCCCGTCAGGGAATCGAACCCTGGTCTTCTGCGTGACAGGCAGAGATACTGTCCACTATATTCTCATCAGATCAGCCATCAGATCAAGATCTTCCGCAAAGAGCAGGCATATGTTCAAAAGAAACATAGCTGTGGTTTCCGTAGTGTAGTGGTTATCACGTTCGCCTAACACGCGAAAGGTCCCCAGTTCGAAACTGGGCGGAAACATTGACCTTTTTCCCGCCATGTCTGCAGCAGAAAATCATTCACATTGTCAATTAAAAAAAGACTACGCTTCCAGTCTGAGCATAAGCTTACTGTTTGACGAAGACTCTCCCCGTCAGGGAATCCAACCCTGGTCTTCTGCGTGACAGGCAGAGATACTGTCCACTATATTCTCATCAGATCAGCCATCAGATCAAGATCTTCCGCAAAGAGCAGGCATATGTTCAAAAGAAACATAGCTGTGGTTTCCGTAGTGTAGTGGTTATCACGTTCGCCTAACACGCGAAAGGTCCCCAGTTCGAAACTGGGCGGAAACATTGACCTTTTTCCCGCCATGTCTGCAGCAGAAAATCATTCACATTGTCAATTAAAAAAAGACTACGCTTCCAGTCTGAGCATAAGCTTACTGTTTGACGAAGACTCTCCCCGTCAGGGAATCCAACCCTGGTCTTCTGCGTGACAGGCAGAGATACTGTCCACTATATTCTCATCAGATCAGCCATCAGATCAAGATCTTCCGCAAAGAGCAGGCATATGCTCAAAAGAAACCTAGCTGTGGTTTCCGTAGTGTAGTGGTTATCACGTTCGCCTTACACGCGAAAGGTCCCCATTTCAAAACTGGGCGGAAACATTGACCTTTTTCCCGCCCTGTCTGCAAAAGAAAATTATTCACTTGGTCAATTAAAAAAGACTACGCTTCCAGTCTGACTATACGCTTACTGTTTGACGAAGACTCTCCCCGTCAGGGAATCGAACCCTGGTCTTCTGCGTGACAGGCAGAGATACTGTCCACTATATTAACGAGGAATCACTCTGAATTCCTTATGCCAGATTTCTGGCCGTTGTGAAGAGAAGGTACGCACTTGAACACTTTCCCTTCCGGCGAAAATTCAGTCCTGGCTGGGTTTGATCAGTCCTCAACTTCCTAGCGGAAAACCACAGCCTCGTACATGTAGGAATTGATTCTCATCCCGACCGCTTTAGAACTGACGTCAAACTGTAGCATAGTGATGAAGGTCAAGTCATGATGAAGCCATCAGATCAAGATCTTCCGCAAAGAGCAGGCATATGTTCAAAAGAAACCTAGCTGTGGTTTCCGTAGTGTAGTGGTTATCACGTTCGCCTAACACGCGAAAGGTCCCCAGTTCGAAACTGGGCGGAAACATTGACCTTTTTCCCGCCATGTCTGCAGCAGAAAATCATTCACATTGTCAATTAAAAAAAGACTACGCTTCCAGTCTGAGCATAAGCTTACTGTTTGACGAAGACTCTCCCCGTCAGGGAATCCAACCCTGGTCTTCTGCGTGACAGGCAGAGATACTGTCGACTATACTAACGAGGAATCACTCTGAAATACTTATGCCAGATTTCTGGCCGTTGTGAAGAGAAGGTACGCACTTGGACACTTTCCCTTCCAGCGAAAATTCAGTCCTGGCTGGATTTGATCAGTCCTCAACTTCCTAGCGGAAAACCACAGCCTCGTACATGTAGGGATTGATTCTTATCCCGACCGCTTTAGAACTGACGTCAAACTGTAGCATATTGATGAAGGTCAAGTCATGATGAAGCCATCAGATCAAGATCTTCCGCAAAGAGCAGGCATATGTTCAAAAGAAACCTAGCTGTGGTTTCCGTAGTGTAGTGGTTATCACGTTCGCCTAACACGCGAAAGGTCCCCAGTTCAAAACTGGGCGGAAACATTGACCTTTTTCCCGCCCTGTCTGCAAAAGAAAATTATTCACTTGGTCAATTAAAAAAGACTACGCTTCCAGTCGGACTATACGCTTACTGTTTGACGAAGACTCTCCCCGTCAGGGAATCGAACCCTGGTCTTCTGCGTGACAGGCAGAGATACTGTCCACTATATTAACGAGGAATCACTCTGAATTCCTTATGCCAGATTTCTGGCCGTTGTGAAGAGAAGGTACGCACTTGAACACTTTCCCTTCCGGCGAAAATTCAGTCCTGGCTGGGTTTGATCAGTCCTCAACTTCCTAGCGGAAAACCACAGCCTCGTACATGTAGGAATTGATTCTCATCCCGACCGCTTTAGAACTGACGTCAAACTGTAGCATAGTGATGAAGGTCAAGTCATGATGAAGCCATCAGATCAAGATCTTCCGCAAAGAGCAGGCATATGCTCAAAAGAAACCTAGCTGTGGTTTCCGTAGTGTAGTGGTTATCACGTTCGCCTTACACGCGAAAGGTCCCCAGTTCAAAACTGGGCGGAAACATTGACCTTTTTCCCGCCCTGTCTGCAAAAGAAAATTATTCACTTGGTCAATTAAAAAAGACTACGCTTCCAGTCGGACTATACGCTTACTGTTTGACGAAGACTCTCCCCGTCAGGGAATCGAACCCTGGTCTTCTGCGTGACAGGCAGAGATACTGTCCACTATACTAACGAGGAATCACTCTGAAATACTTATGCCAGATTTCTGGCCGTTGTGAAGAGAAGGTACGCACTTGAACACTTTCCCTTCCGGCGAAAATTCAGTCCTGGCTGGGTTTTATCAGTCCTCAACTTCCTAGCGGAAAACCACAGCCTCGTACACGTAGGAATTGATTCTCATCCCCACCGCTTTAGAACTGACGTCAAACTGTAGCATAGTGATGAAGGTCAAGTCATGATGAAGCCATCAGATCAAGATCTTCCGCAAAGAGCAGGCATATGTTCAAAAGAAATCTAGCTGTGGTTTCCGTAGTGTAGTGGTTATCACGTTCGCCTTACACGCGAAAGGTCCCCATTTCAAAACTGGGCGGAAACATTGACCTTTTTCCCGCCCTGTCTGCAAAAGAAAATTATTCACTTGGTCAATTAAAAAAGACTACGCTTCCAGTCTGACTATACGCTTACTGTTTGACGAAGACTCTCCCCGTCAGGGAATCGAACCCTGGTCTTCTGCTTGACAGGCAGAGATACTGTCCACTATATTAACGAGGAATCACTCTGAATTCCTTATGCCAGATTTCTGGCCGTTGTGAAGAGAAGGTACGCACTTGAACACTTTCCCTTCCGGCGAAAATTCAGTCCTGGCTGGGTTTGATCAGTCCTCAACTTCCTAGCGGAAAACCACAGCCTCGTACATGTAGGAATTGATTCTCATCCCGACCGCTTTAGAACTGACGTCAAACTGTAGCATAGTGATGAAGGTCAAGTCATGATGAAGCCATCAGATCAAGATCTTCCGCAAAGAGCAGGCATATGTTCAAAAGAAACCTAGCTGTGGTTTCCGTAGTGTAGTGGTTATCACGTTCGCCTAACACGCGAAAGGTCCCCAGTTCGAAACTGGGCGGAAACATTGACCTTTTTCCCGCCATGTCTGCAGCAGAAAATCATTCACATTGTCAATTAAAAAAAGACTACGCTTCCAGTCTGAGCATAAGCTTACTGTTTGACAAAGACTCTCCCCGTCAGGGAATCGAACCCTGGTCTTCTGCGTGACAGGCAGAGATACTGTCGACTATACTAACGAGGAATCACTCTGAAATACTTATGCCAGATTTCTGGCCGTTGTGAAGAGAAGGTACGCACTTGGACACTTTCCCTTCCAGCGAAAATTCAGTCCTGGCTGGATTTGATCAGTCCTCAACTTCCTAGCGGAAAACCACAGCCTCGTACATGTAGGGATTGATTCTTATCCCGACCGCTTTAGAACTGACGTCAAACTGTAGCATATTGATGAAGGTCAAGTCATGATGAAGCCATCAGATCAAGATCTTCCGCAAAGAGCAGGCATATGTTCAAAAGAAACCTAGCTGTGGTTTCCGTAGTGTAGTGGTTATCACGTTCGCCTAACACGCGAAAGGTCCCCAGTTCAAAACTGGGCGGAAACATTGACCTTTTTCCCGCCCTGTCTGCAAAAGAAAATTATTCACTTGGTCAATTAAAAAAGACTACGCTTCCAGTCGGACTATACGCTTACTGTTTGACGAAGACTCTCCCCGTCAGGGAATCGAACCCTGGTCTTCTGCGTGACAGGCAGAGATACTGTCCACTATATTAACGAGGAATCACTCTGAATTCCTTATGCCAGATTTCTGGCCGTTGTGAAGAGAAGGTACGCACTTGAACACTTTCCCTTCCGGCGAAAATTCAGTCCTGGCTGGGTTTGATCAGTCCTCAACTTCCTAGCGGAAAACCACAGCCTCTTACATGTAGGAATTGATTCTCATCCCGACCGCTTTAGAACTGACGTCAAACTGTAGCATAGTGATGAAGGTCAAGTCATGATGAAGCCATCAGATCAAGATCTTCCGCAAAGAGCAGGCATATGTTCAAAAGAAACCTAGCTGTGGTTTCCGTAGTGTAGTGGTTATCACGTTCGCCTAACACGCGAAAGGTCCCCAGTTCGAAACTGGGCGGAAACATTGACCTTTTTCCCGCCATGTCTGCAGCAGAAAATCATTCACATTGTCAATTAAAAAAAGACTACGCTTCCAGTCTGAGCATAAGCTTACTGTTTGACGAAGACTCTCCCCGTCAGGGAATCGAACCCTGGTCTTCTGCGTGACAGGCAGAGATACTGTCGACTATACTAACGAGGAATCACTCTGAAATACTTATGCCAGATTTCTGGCCGTTGTGAAGAGAAGGTACGCACTTGGACACTTTCCCTTCCAGCGAAAATTCAGTCCTGGCTGGGTTTTATCAGTCCTCAACTTCCTAGCGGAAAACCACAGCCTCGTACACGTAGGAATTGATTCTCATCCCCACCGCTTTAGAACTGACGTCAAACTGTAGCATAGTGATGAAGGTCAAGTCATGATGAAGCCATCAGATCAAGATCTTCCGCAAAGAGCAGGCATATGTTCAAAAGAAATCTAGCTGTGGTTTCCGTAGTGTAGTGGTTATCACGTTCGCCTTACACGCGAAAGGTCCCCATTTCAAAACTGGGCGGAAACATTGACCTTTTTCCCGCCCTGTCTGCAAAAGAAAATTATTCACTTGGTCAATTAAAAAAGACTACGCTTCCAGTCTGACTATACGCTTACTGTTTGACGAAGACTCTCCCCGTCAGGGAATCGAACCCTGGTCTTCTGCGTGACAGGCAGAGATACTGTCCACTATATTAACGAGGAATCACTCTGAATTCCTTATGCCAGATTTCTGGCCGTTGTGAAGAGAAGGTACGCACTTGAACACTTTCCCTTCCGGCGAAAATTCAGTCCTGGCTGGGTTTGATCAGTCCTCAACTTCCTAGCGGAAAACCACAGCCTCTTACATGTAGGAATTGATTCTCATCCCGACCGCTTTAGAACTGACGTCAAACTGTAGCATAGTGATGAAGGTCAAGTCATGATGAAGCCATCAGATCAAGATCTTCCGCAAAGAGCAGGCATATGTTCAAAAGAAACCTAGCTGTGGTTTCCGTAGTGTAGTGGTTATCACGTTCGCCTAACACGCGAAAGGTCCCCAGTTCGAAACTGGGCGGAAACATTGACCTTTTTCCCGCCATGTCTGCAGCAGAAAATCATTCACATTGTCAATTAAAAAAAGACTACGCTTCCAGTCTGAGCATAAGCTTACTGTTTGACGAAGACTCTCCCCGTCAGGGAATCGAACCCTGGTCTTCTGCGTGACAGGCAGAGATACTGTCGACTATACTAACGAGGAATCACTCTGAAATACTTATGCCAGATTTCTGGCCGTTGTGAAGAGAAGGTACGCACTTGGACACTTTCCCTTCCAGCGAAAATTCAGTCCTGGCTGGGTTTTATCAGTCCTCAACTTCCTAGCGGAAAACCACAGCCTCGTACACGTAGGAATTGATTCTCATCCCCACCGCTTTAGAACTGACGTCAAACTGTAGCATAGTGATGAAGGTCAAGTCATGATGAAGCCATCAGATCAAGATCTTCCGCAAAGAGCAGGCATATGTTCAAAAGAAATCTAGCTGTGGTTTCCGTAGTGTAGTGGTTATCACGTTCGCCTTACACGCGAAAGGTCCCCATTTCAAAACTGGGCGGAAACATTGACCTTTTTCCCGCCCTGTCTGCAAAAGAAAATTATTCACTTGGTCAATTAAAAAAGACTACGCTTCCAGTCTGACTATACGCTTACTGTTTGACGAAGACTCTCCCCGTCAGGGAATCGAACCCTGGTCTTCTGCGTGACAGGCAGAGATACTGTCCACTATATTCTCATCAGATCAGCCATCAGATCAAGATCTTCCGCAAAGAGCAGGCATATGTTCAAAAGAAACCTAGCTGTGGTTTCCGTAGTGTAGTGGTTATCACGTTCGCCTAACACGCGAAAGGTCCCCAGTTCGAAACTGGGCGGAAACATTGACCTTTTTCCCGCCATGTCTGCAGCAGAAAATCATTCACATTGTCAATTAAAAAAAGACTACGCTTCCAGTCTGAGCATAAGCTTACTGTTTGACGAAGACTCTCCCCGTCAGGGAATCCAACCCTGGTCTTCTGCGTGACAGGCAGAGATACTGTCCACTATATTCTCATCAGATCAGCCATCAGATCAAGATCTTCCGCAAAGAGCAGGCATATGTTCAAAAGAAACCTAGCTGTGGTTTCCGTAGTGTAGTGGTTATCACGTTCGCCTAACACGCGAAAGGTCCCCAGTTCGAAACTGGGCGGAAACATTGACCTTTTTCCCGCCATGTCTGCAGCAGAAAATCATTCACATTGTCAATTAAAAAAAGACTACGCTTCCAGTCTGAGCATAAGCTTACTGTTTGACGAAGACTCTCCCCGTCAGGGAATCGAACCCTGGTCTTCTGCGTGACAGGCAGAGATACTGTCGACTATACTAACGAGGAATCACTCTGAAATACTTATGCCAGATTTCTGGCCGTTGTGAAGAGAAGGTACGCACTTGGACACTTTCCCTTCCAGCGAAAATTCAGTCCTGGCTGGATTTGATCAGTCCTCAACTTCCTAGCGGAAAACCACAGCCTCGTACATGTAGGGATTGATTCTTATCCCGACCGCTTTAGAACTGACGTCAAACTGTAGCATATTGATGAAGGTCAAGTCATGATGAAGCCATCAGATCAAGATCTTCCGCAAAGAGCAGGCATATGTTCAAAAGAAACCTAGCTGTGGTTTCCGTAGTGTAGTGGTTATCACGTTCGCCTAACACGCGAAAGGTCCCCAGTTCAAAACTGGGCGGAAACATTGACCTTTTTCCCGCCCTGTCTGCAAAAGAAAATTATTCACTTGGTCAATTAAAAAAGACTACGCTTCCAGTCGGACTATACGCTTACTGTTTGACGAAGACTCTCCCCGTCAGGGAATCGAACCCTGGTCTTCTGCGTGACAGGCAGAGATACTGTCCACTATATTAACGAGGAATCACTCTGAATTCCTTATGCCAGATTTCTGGCCGTTGTGAAGAGAAGGTACGCACTTGAACACTTTCCCTTCCGGCGAAAATTCAGTCCTGGCTGGGTTTGATCAGTCCTCAACTTCCTAGCGGAAAACCACAGCCTCGTACATGTAGGAATTGATTCTCATCCCGACCGCTTTAGAACTGACGTCAAACTGTAGCATAGTGATGAAGGTCAAGTCATGATGAAGCCATCAGATCAAGATCTTCCGCAAAGAGCAGGCATATGCTCAAAAGAAACCTAGCTGTGGTTTCCGTAGTGTAGTGGTTATCACGTTCGCCTTACACGCGAAAGGTCCCCAGTTCAAAACTGGGCGGAAACATTGACCTTTTTCCCGCCCTGTCTGCAAAAGAAAATTATTCACTTGGTCAATTAAAAAAGACTACGCTTCCAGTCGGACTATACGCTTACTGTTTGACGAAGACTCTCCCCGTCAGGGAATCGAACCCTGGTCTTCTGCGTGACAGGCAGAGATACTGTCCACTATACTAACGAGGAATAACTCTGAAATCCTTGTGCCAGATTTCTGGCCGTTGTGAAGAGAAGGTACGCACTTGAACACTTTCCCTTCCGGCGAAAATTCAGTCCTGGCTGGGTTTTATCAGTCCTCAACTTCCTAGCGGAAAACCACAGCCTCGTACACGTAGGAATTGATTCTCATCCCCACCGCTTTAGAACTGACGTCAAACTGTAGCATAGTGATGAAGGTCAAGTCATGATGAAGCCATCAGATCAAGATCTTCCGCAAAGAGCAGGCATATGTTCAAAAGAAATCTAGCTGTGGTTTCCGTAGTGTAGTGGTTATCACGTTCGCCTTACACGCGAAAGGTCCCCATTTCAAAACTGGGCGGAAACATTGACCTTTTTCCCGCCCTGTCTGCAAAAGAAAATTATTCACTTGGTCAATTAAAAAAGACTACGCTTCCAGTCTGACTATACGCTTACTGTTTGACGAAGACTCTCCCCGTCAGGGAATCGAACCCTGGTCTTCTGCGTGACAGGCAGAGATACTGTCCACTATATTAACGAGGAATCACTCTGAATTCCTTATGCCAGATTTCTGGCCGTTGTGAAGAGAAGGTACGCACTTGAACACTTTCCCTTCCGGCGAAAATTCAGTCCTGGCTGGGTTTGATCAGTCCTCAACTTCCTAGCGGAAAACCACAGCCTCGTACATGTAGGAATTGATTCTCATCCCGACCGCTTTAGAACTGACGTCAAACTGTAGCATAGTGATGAAGGTCAAGTCATGATGAAGCCATCAGATCAAGATCTTCCGCAAAGAGCAGGCATATGTTCAAAAGAAACCTAGCTGTGGTTTCCGTAGTGTAGTGGTTATCACGTTCGCCTTACACGCGAAAGGTCCCCAGTTCAAAACTGGGCGGAAACATTGACCTTTTTCCCGCCCTGTCTGCAAAAGAAAATTATTCACTTGGTCAATTAAAAAAGACTACGCTTCCAGTCGGACTATACGCTTACTGTTTGACGAAGACTCTCCCTGTCAGGCAATCGAACCCTGGTCTTCTGCGTGACAGGCAGAGATACTGTCCACTATATTCTCATCAGATCAGCCATCAGATCAAGATCTTCCGCAAAGAGCAGGCATATGTTCAAAAGAAACCTAGCAGTGGTTTCCCTAGTGTAGTGGTTATCACGTTCGCCTAACACGCAAAAGGTCCCCAGTTCGAAACTGGGCGGAAACATTGACCTTTTTCCCGCGCTGTCTGCAAAAGAAAATGATTCACTTGGTCAATTAAAAAAGACTACGCTTCCAGTCTGAGCATACGCTTACTGTTTGACGAAGACTCTCCCCGTCAGGGAATCGAACCCTGGTCTTCTGCGTGACAGGCAGAGATACTGTCCACTATATTCTCATCAGATCAGCCATCAGATCAAGATCTTCCGCAAAGAGCAGGCATATGTTCAAAAGAAACCTAGCTGTGGTTTCCGTAGTGTAGTGGTTATCATGTTCGCCTAACACGCGAAAGGTCCCCAGTTCGAAACTGGGCGGAAACATTGACCTTTTTCCCGCCATGTCTGCAGCAGAAAATCATTCACATTGTCAATTAAAAAAAGACTACGCTTCCAGTCTGAGCATAAGCTTACTGTTTGACGAAGACTCTCCCCGTCAGGGAATCGAACCCTGGTCTTCTGCGTGACAGGCAGAGATACTGTCGACTATACTAACGAGGAATCACTCTGAAATACTTATGCCAGATTTCTGGCCGTTGTGAAGAGAAGGTACGCACTTGGACACTCTCCCTTCCAGCGAAAATTCAGTCCTGGCTGGATTTGATCAGTCCTCAACTTCCTAGCGGAAAACCACAGCCTCGTACATGTAGGGATTGATTCTTATCCCGACCGCTTTAGAACTGACGTCAAACTGTAGCATATTGATGAAGGTCAAGTCATGATGAAGCCATCAGATCAAGATCTTCCGCAAAGAGCAGGCATATGTTCAAAAGAAACCTAGCTGTGGTTTCCGTAGTGTAGTTGTTATCACGTTCGCCTAACACGCGAAAGGTCCCCATTTCAAAACTGGGCGGAAACATTGACCTTTTTCTTGCCCTGTCTGCAAAAGAAAATTATTCACTTGGTCAATTAAAAAAGACCACGCTTCCAGTCTGACTATACGCTTACTGTTTGACGAAGACTCTCCCCGTCAGGGAATCGAACCCTGGTCTTCTGCGTGACAGGCAGAGATACTGTCCACTATATTCTCATCAGATCAGCCATCAGATCAAGATCTTCCGCAAAGAGCAGGCATATGTTCAAAAGAAACCTAGCTGTGGTTTCCGTAGTGTAGTGGTTATCACGTTCGCCTAACACGCGAAAGGTCCCCAGTTCGAAACTGGGCGGAAACATTGACCTTTTTCCCGCCATGTCTGCAGCAGAAAATCATTCACATTGTCAATTAAAAAAAGACTACGCTTCCAGTCTGAGCATAAGCTTACTGTTTGACGAAGACTCCCCCCGTCAGGGAATCGAACCCTGGTCTTCTGCGTGACAGGCAGAGATACTGTCCACTATACTAACGAGGAATCACTCTGAAATACTTATGCCAGATTTCTGGCCGTTGTGAAGAGAAGGTACGCACTTGGACACTTTCCATTCCAGCGAAAATTCAGTCCTGGCTGGATTTGATCAGTCCTCAACTTCCTAGCGGAAAACCACAGCCTCGTACATGTAGGGATTGATTCTTATCCCGACCGCTTTAGAACTGACGTCAAACTGTAGCATATTGATGAAGGTCAAGTCATGATGAAGCCATCAGATCAAGATCTTCCGCAAAGAGCAGGCATATGTTCAAAAGAAACCTAGCTGTGGTTTCCGTAGTGTAGTGGTTATCACGTTCGCCTAACACGCGAAAGGTCCCCAGTTCAAAACTGGGCGGAAACATTGACCTTTTTCCCGCCCTGTCTGCAAAAGAAAATTATTCACTTGGTCAATTAAAAAAGACTACGCTTCCAGTCGGACTATACGCTTACTGTTTGACGAAGACTCTCCCCGTCAGGGAATCGAACCCTGGTCTTCTGCGTGACAGGCAGAGATACTGTCCACTATATTAACGAGGAATCACTCTGAATTCCTTATGCCAGATTTCTGGCCGTTGTGAAGAGAAGGTACGCACTTGAACACTTTCCCTTCCGGCGAAAATTCAGTCCTGGCTGGGTTTGATCAGTCCTCAACTTCCTAGCGGAAAACCACAGCCTCGTACATGTAGGAATTGATTCTCATCCCGACCGCTTTAGAACTGACGTCAAACTGTAGCATAGTGATGAAGGTCAAGTCATGATGAAGCCATCAGATCAAGATCTTCCGCAAAGAGCAGGCATATGCTCAAAAGAAACCTAGCTGTGGTTTCCGTAGTGTAGTGGTTATCACGTTCGCCTTACACGCGAAAGGTCCCCAGTTCAAAACTGGGCGGAAACATTGACCTTTTTCCCGCCCTGTCTGCAAAAGAAAATTATTCACTTGGTCAATTAAAAAAGACTACGCTTCCAGTCGGACTATACGCTTACTGTTTGACGAAGACTCTCCCCGTCAGGGAATCGAACCCTGGTCTTCTGCGTGACAGGCAGAGATACTGTCGACTATACTAACGAGGAATCACTCTGAAATACTTATGCCAGATTTCTGGCCGTTGTGAAGAGAAGGTACGCACTTGGACACTTTCCCTTCCAGCGAAAATTCAGTCCTGGCTGGATTTGATCAGTCCTCAACTTCCTAGCGGAAAACCACAGCCTCGTACATGTAGGGATTGATTCTTATCCCGACCGCTTTAGAACTGACGTCAAACTGTAGCATATTGATGAAGGTCAAGTCATGATGAAGCCATCAGATCAAGATCTTCCGCAAAGAGCAGGCATATGTTCAAAAGAAACCTAGCTGTGGTTTCAGTAGTGTAGTGGTTATCACGTTCGCCTAACACGCGAAAGGTCCCCAGTTCAAAACTGGGCGGAAACATTGACCTTTTTCCCGCCCTGTCTGCAAAAGAAAATTATTCACTTGGTCAATTAAAAAAGACTACGCTTCCAGTCGGACTATACGCTTACTGTTTGACGAAGACTCTCCCCGTCAGGGAATCGAACCCTGGTCTTCTGCGTGACAGGCAGAGATACTGTCCACTATATTAACGAGGAATCACTCTGAATTCCTTATGCCAGATTTCTGGCCGTTGTGAAGAGAAGGTACGCACTTGAACACTTTCCCTTCCGGCGAAAATTCAGTCCTGGCTGGGTTTGATCAGTCCTCAACTTCCTAGCGGAAAACCACAGCCTCGTACATGTAGGAATTGATTCTCATCCCGACCGCTTTAGAACTGACGTCAAACTGTAGCATAGTGATGAAGGTCAAGTCATGATGAAGCCATCAGATCAAGATCTTCCGCAAAGAGCAGGCATATGCTCAAAAGAAACCTAGCTGTGGTTTCCGTAGTGTAGTGGTTATCACGTTCGCCTTACACGCGAAAGGTCCCCAGTTCAAAACTGGGCGGAAACATTGACCTTTTTCCCGCCCTGTCTGCAAAAGAAAATTATTCACTTGGTCAATTAAAAAAGACTACGCTTCCAGTCGGACTATACGCTTACTGTTTGACGAAGACTCTCCCCGTCAGGGAATCGAACCCTGGTCTTCTGCGTGACAGGCAGAGATACTGTCCACTATACTAACGAGGAATAACTCTGAAATCCTTATGCCAGATTTCTGGCCGTTGTGAAGAGAAGGTACGCACTTGAACACTTTCCCTTCCGGCGAAAATTCAGTCCTGGCTGGGTTTTATCAGTCCTCAACTTCCTAGCGGAAAACCACAGCCTCGTACACGTAGGAATTGATTCTCATCCCCACCGCTTTAGAACTGACGTCAAACTGTAGCATAGTGATGAAGGTCAAGTCATGATGAAGCCATCAGATCAAGATCTTCCGCAAAGAGCAGGCATATGTTCAAAAGAAATCTAGCTGTGGTTTCCGTAGTGTAGTGGTTATCACGTTCGCCTTACACGCGAAAGGTCCCCATTTCAAAACTGGGCGGAAACATTGACCTTTTTCCCGCCCTGTCTGCAAAAGAAAATTATTCACTTGGTCAATTAAAAAAGACTACGCTTCCAGTCTGACTATACGCTTACTGTTTGACGAAGACTCTCCCCGTCAGGGAATCGAACCCTGGTCTTCTGCGTGACAGGCAGAGATACTGTCCACTATATTAACGAGGAATCACTCTGAATTCCTTATGCCAGATTTCTGGCCGTTGTGAAGAGAAGGTACGCACTTGAACACTTTCCCTTCCGGCGAAAATTCAGTCCTGGCTGGGTTTGATCAGTCCTCAACTTCCTAGCGGAAAACCACAGCCTCGTACATGTAGGAATTGATTCTCATCCCGACCGCTTTAGAACTGACGTCAAACTGTAGCATAGTGATGAAGGTCAAGTCATGATGAAGCCATCAGATCAAGATCTTCCGCAAAGAGCAGGCATATGTTCAAAAGAAACCTAGCTGTGGTTTCCGTAGTGTAGTGGTTATCACGTTCGCCTTACACGCGAAAGGTCCCCAGTTCAAAACTGGGCGGAAACATTGACCTTTTTCCCGCCCTGTCTGCAAAAGAAAATTATTCACTTGGTCAATTAAAAAAGACTACGCTTCCAGTCGGACTATACGCTTACTGTTTGACGAAGACTCTCCCTGTCAGGCAATCGAACCCTGGTCTTCTGCGTGACAGGCAGAGATACTGTCCACTATATTCTCATCAGATCAGCCATCAGATCAAGATCTTCCGCAAAGAGCAGGCATATGTTCAAAAGAAACCTAGCTGTGGTTTCCCTAGTGTAGTGGTTATCACGTTCGCCTAACACGCAAAAGGTCCCCAGTTCGAAACTGGGCGGAAACATTGACCTTTTTCCCGCGCTGTCTGCAAAAGAAAATGATTCACTTGGTCAATTAAAAAAGACTACGCTTCCAGTCTGAGCATACGCTTACTGTTTGACGAAGACTCTCCCCGTCAGGGAATCGAACCCTGGTCTTCTGCGTGACAGGCAGAGATACTGTCCACTATATTAACGAGGAATCACTCTGAATTCCTTATGCCAGATTTCTGGCCGTTGTGAAGAGAAGGTACGCACTTGAACACTTTCCCTTCCGGCGAAAATTCAGTCCTGGCTGGGTTTGATCAGTCCTCAACTTCCTAGCGGAAAACCACAGCCTCGTACATGTAGGAATTGATTCTCATCCCGACCGCTTTAGAACTGACGTCAAACTGTAGCATAGTGATGAAGGTCAAGTCATGATGAAGCCATCAGATCAAGATCTTCCGCAAAGAGCAGGCATATGTTCAAAAGAAACCTAGCTGTGGTTTCCGTAGTGTAGTGGTTATCACGTTCGCCTTACACGCGAAAGGTCCCCAGTTCAAAACTGGGCGGAAACATTGACCTTTTTCCCGCCCTGTCTGCAAAAGAAAATTATTCACTTGGTCAATTAAAAAAGACTACGCTTCCAGTCGGACTATACGCTTACTGTTTGACGAAGACTCTCCCTGTCAGGCAATCGAACCCTGGTCTTCTGCGTGACAGGCAGAGATACTGTCCACTATATTCTCATCAGATCAGCCATCAGATCAAGATCTTCCGCAAAGAGCAGGCATATGTTCAAAAGAAACCTAGCTGTGGTTTCCCTAGTGTAGTGGTTATCACGTTCGCCTAACACGCAAAAGGTCCCCAGTTCGAAACTGGGCGGAAACATTGACCTTTTTCCCGCGCTGTCTGCAAAAGAAAATGATTCACTTGGTCAATTAAAAAAGACTACGCTTCCAGTCTGAGCATACGCTTACTGTTTGACGAAGACTCTCCCCGTCAGGGAATCGAACCCTGGTCTTCTGCGTGACAGGCAGAGATACTGTCCACTATACTAACGAGGAATCACTCTGAAATCCTTATGCCAGATTTCTGGCCGTTGTGAAGAGAAGGTACGCACTTGAACACTTTCCCTTCCGGCGAAAATTCAGTCCTGGCTGGATTTGATCAGTCCTCAACTTCCTAGCGGAAAACCACAGCCCCGTACATGTAGGGATTGATTCTCATCCCGACCGGTTTAGAACTGACGTCAAACTGTAGCATAGTGATGAAGGTCAAGTCATGATGAAGCCATCAGATCAAGATCTTCCGCAAAGAGCAGGCATATGTTCAAAAGAAACCTAGCTGTGGTTTCCGTAGTGTAGTGGTTATCACGTTCGCCTAACACGCGAAAGGTCCCCAGTTCGAAACTGGGTGGAAACATTGACCTTTTTCCCGCCCTGTCTGCAAAAGAAAATTATTCACTTGGTCATTTAAAAAAGACTACGCTTCCAGTCTGAGCATAAGCTTACTGTTTGACGAAGACTCTCCCCGTCAGGCAATCGAACCCTGGTCTTCTGCGTGACAGGCAGAGATACTGTCCACTATATTCTCATCAGATCAGCCATCAGATCAAGATCTTCCGCAAAGAGCAGGCATATGTTCAAAAGAAACCGAGCTGTGGTTTCCGTAGTGTAGTGGTTATCACGTTCGCCTAACACGCAAAAGGTCCCCAGTTCGAAACTGGGCGGAAACATTGACCTTTTTCCCGCGCTGTCTGCAAAAGAAAATGATTCACTTGGTCAATTAAAAAAGACTACGCTTCCAGTCTGAGCATACGCTTACTGTTTGACGAAGACTCTCCCCGTCAGGGAATCGAACCCTGGTCTTCTGCGTGACAGGCAGAGATACTGTCCACTATATTCTCATCAGATCAGCCATCAGATCAAGATCTTCCGCAAAGAGCAGGCATATGTTCAAAAGAAACCTAGCTGTGGTTTCCGTAGTGTAGTGGTTATCACGTTCGCCTAACACGTGAAAGGTCCCCAGTTCGAAACTGGGCGGAAACATTGACCTTTTTCCCGCCATGTCTGCAGCAGAAAATCATTCACATTGTCAATTAAAAAAAGACTACGCTTCCAGTCTGAGCATAAGCTTACTGTTTGACGAAGACTCTCCCCGTCAGGGAATCGAACCCTGGTCTTCTGCGTGACAGGCAGAGATACTGTCGACTATACTAACGAGGAATCACTCTGAAATACTTATGCCAGATTTCTGGCCGTTGTGAAGAGAAGGTACGCACTTGGACACTCTCCCTTCCAGCGAAAATTCAGTCCTGGCTGGATTTGATCAGTCCTCAACTTCCTAGCGGAAAACCACAGCCTCGTACATGTAGGGATTGATTCTTATCCCGACCGCTTTAGAACTGACGTCAAACTGTAGCATATTGATGAAGGTCAAGTCATGATGAAGCCATCAGATCAAGATCTTCCGCAAAGAGCAGGCATATGTTCAAAAGAAACCTAGCTGTGGTTTCCGTAGTGTAGTGGTTATCACGTTCGCCTAACACGCGAAAGGTCCCCATTTCAAAACTGGGCGGAAACATTGACCTTTTTCTTGCCCTGTCTGCAAAAGAAAATTATTCACTTGGTCAATTAAAAAAGACCACGCTTCCAGTCTGACTATACGCTTACTGTTTGACGAAGACTCTCCCCGTCAGGGAATCGAACCCTGGTCTTCTGCGTGACAGGCAGAGATACTGTCCACTATATTCTCATCAGATCAGCCATCAGATCAAGATCTTCCGCAAAGAGCAGGCATATGTTCAAAAGAAACCTAGCTGTGGTTTCCGTAGTGTAGTGGTTATCACGTTCGCCTAACACGCGAAAGGTCCCCAGTTCGAAACTGGGCGGAAACATTGACCTTTTTCCCGCCATGTCTGCAGCAGAAAATCATTCACATTGTCAATTAAAAAAAGACTACGCTTCCAGTCTGAGCATAAGCTTACTGTTTGACGAAGACTCTCCCCGTCAGGGAATCGAACCCTGGTCTTCTGCGTGACAGGCAGAGATACTGTCGACTATACTAACGAGGAATCACTCTGAAATACTTATGCCAGATTTCTGGCCGTTGTGAAGAGAAGGTACGCACTTGGACACTCTCCCTTCCAGCGAAAATTCAGTCCTGGCTGGATTTGATCAGTCCTCAACTTCCTAGCGGAAAACCACAGCCTCGTACATGTAGGGATTGATTCTCATCCCGACCGCTTTAGAACTGACGTCAAACTGTAGCATATTGATGAAGGTCAAGTCATGATGAAGCCATCAGATCAAGATCTTCCGCAAAGAGCAGGCATATGTTCAAAAGAAACCTAGCTGTGGTTTCCGTAGTGTAGTGGTTATCACGTTCGCCTAACACGCGAAAGGTCCCCAGTTCGAAACTGGGCGGAAACATTGACCTTTTTCCCGCCATGTCTGCAGCAGAAAATCATTCACATTGTCAATTAAAAAAAGACTACGCTTCCAGTCTGAGCATAAGCTTACTGTTTGACGAAGACTCTCCCCGTCAGGGAATCGAACCCTGGTCTTCTGCGTGACAGGCAGAGATACTGTCCACTATATTCTCATCAGATCAGCCATCAGATCAAGATCTTCCGCAAAGAGCAGGCATATGTTCAAAAGAAACCTAGCTGTGGTTTCCGTAGTGTAGTGGTTATCACGTTCGCCTAACACGCAAAAGGTCCCCAGTTCGAAACTGGGCGGAAACATTGACCTTTTTCCCGCCATGTCTGCAGCAGAAAATCATTCACATTGTCAATTAAAAAAAGACTACGCTTCCAGTCTGAGCATAAGCTTACTGTTTGACGAAGACTCTCCCCGTCAGGGAATCGAACCCTGGTCTTCAGCGTGACAGGCAGAGATACTGTCCACTATACTAACAAGGAATCACTCTGAAATCCTTTTGCCAGATTTCTGGCCGTTGTGAAGAGAAGGTACGCACTTGAACACTTTCCCTTCCAGCGAAAATTCAGTCCTGGCTGGATTTGATCAGTCCTCAACTTCCTAGCGGAAAACCACAGCCTCGTACATGTAGGGATTGATTCTCATCCCGACCGCTTTAGAACTGACGTCAAACTGTAGCATATTGATGAAGGTCAAGTCATGATGAAGCCATTTAGATCAAGATCTTCCGCAAAGAGCAGGCATATGTTCAAAAGAAACCTAGCCGTGGTTTCCGTAGTGTAGTGGTTATCACGTTCGCCTAACACGCGAAAGGTCCCCAGTTCGAAACTGGGCGGAAACATTGACCTTTTTCCCGCCCTGTCTGCAAAAGAAAATGATTCACTTGGTCAATTAAAAAAGACTACGCTTCCAGTCTGAGCATACGCTTACTGTTTGACGAAGACTCTCCCCGTCAGGGAATCGAACCCTGGTCTTCTGTGTGACAGGCAGAGATACTGTCCACTATATTCTCATCAGATCAGCCATCAAATCAAGATCTTCCGCAAAGAGCAGGCATATGTTCAAAAGAAACCTAGCTGTGGTTTCCGTAGTGTAGTGGTTATCACGTTCGCCTAACACGCGAAAGGTCCCCAGTTCGAAACTGGGCGGAAACATTGACCTTTTTCCCGCCCTGTCTGCAAAAGAAAATTATTCACTTGGTCATTTAAAAAAGACTACGCTTCCAGTCTGAGCATAAGCTTACTGTTTGACGAAGACTCTCCCCGTCAGGCAATCGAACCCTGGTCTTCTGCGTGACAGGCAGAGATACTGTCCACTATATTCTCATCAGATCAGCCATCAGATCAAGATCTTCCGCAAAGAGCAGGCATATGTTCAAAAGAAACCTAGCTGTGGTTTCCGTAGTGTAGTGGTTATCACGTTCGCCTAACACGCAAAAGGTCCCCAGTTCCTAACTGGGCGGAAACATTGACCTTTTTCCCGCCCTGTCTGCAAAAGAAAATGATTCACTTGGTCAATTAAAAAAGACTACGCTTCCAGTCTGAGCATACGCTTACTGTTTGACGAAGACTCTCCCCGTCAGGGAATCGAACCCTGGTCTTCTGCGTGACAGGCAGAGATACTGTCCACTATATTCTCATCAGATCAGCCATCAGATCAAGATCTTCCGAAAAGAGCAGGCATATGTTCAAAAGAAACCTAGCTGTGGTTTCCGTAGTGTAGTGGTTATCACGTTCGCCTAACACGCGAAAGGTCCCCAGTTCGAAACTGGGCGGAAACATTGACCTTTTTCCCGCCATGTCTGCAGCAGAAAATCATTCACATTGTCAATTAAAAAAAGACTACGCTTCCAGTCTGAGCATAAGCTTACTGTTTGACGAAGACGCTCCCCGTCAGGGAATCGAACCCTGGTCTTCTGCGTGACAGGCAGAGATACTGTCCACTATATTCTCATCAGATCAGCTATCAGATCAAGATCTTCCGCAAAGAGCAGGCATATGTTCAAAAGAAACCTAGCTGTGGTTTCCGTAGTGTAGTGGTTATCACGTTCGCCTAACACGCGGAAGGTCCCCAGTTCGAAACTGGGCGGAAACATTGACCTTTTTCCCACCATGTCTGCAGCAGAAAATCATTCACATTGTCAATTAAAAAAAGACTACGCTTCCAGTCTGAGCATAAGCTTACTGTTTGACGAAGACTCTCCCGGTCAGGGAATCGAACCCTGGTCTTCAGCGTGACAGGCAGAGATACTGTCCACTATACTAACGAGGAATCACTCTGAAATCCTTTTGCCAGATTTCTGGCCGTTGTGAAGAGAAGGTACGCACTTGAACACTTTCCCTTCCAGCGAAAATTCAGTCCTGGCTGGATTTGATCAGTCCTCAACTTCCTAGCGGAAAACCACAGCCTCGTACATGTAGGGATTGATTCTCATCCCGACCGCTTTAGAACTGACGTCAAACTGTAGCATATTGATGAAGGTCAAGTCATGATGAAGCCATTTAGATCAAGATCTTCCGCAAAGAGCAGGCATATGTTCAAAAGAAACCTAGCCGTGGTTTCCGTAGTGTAGTGGTTATCACGTTCGCCTAACACGCGAAAGGTCCCCAGTTCGAAACTGGGCGGAAACATTGACCTTTTTCCCGCCCTGTCTGCAAAAGAAAATGATTCACTTGGTCAATTAAAAAAGACTACGCTTCCAGTATGAGCATACGCTTACTGTTTGACGAAGACTCTCCCCGTCAGGGAATCGAACCCTGGTCTTCTGTTTGACAGGCAGAGATACTGTCCACTATATTCTCATCAGATCAGCCATCAAATCAAGATCTTCCGCAAAGAGCAGGCATATGTTCAAAAGAAACCTAGCTGTGGTTTCCGTAGTGTAGTGGTTATCACGTTCGCCTAACACGCGAAAGGTCCCCAGTTCGAAACTGGGCGGAAACATTGACCTTTTTCCCGCCCTGTCTGCAAAAGAAAATTATTCACTTGGTCATTTAAAAAAGACTACGCTTCCAGTCTGAGCATAAGCTTACTGTTTGACGAAGACTCTCCCCGTCAGGCAATCGAACCCTGGTCTTCTGCGTGACAGGCAGAGATACTGTCCACTATATTCTCATCAGATCAGCCATCAGATCAAGATCTTCCGCAAAGAGCAGGCATATGTTCAAAAGAAACCTAGCTGTGGTTTCCGTAGTGTAGTGGTTATCACGTTCGCCTAACACGCAAAAGGTCCCCAGTTCCTAACTGGGCGGAAACATTGACCTTTTTCCCGCCCTGTCTGCAAAAGAAAATGATTCACTTGGTCAATTAAAAAAGACTACGCTTCCAGTCTGAGCATACGCTTACTGTTTGACGAAGACTCTCCCCGTCAGGGAATCGAACCCTGGTCTTCTGCGTGACAGGCAGAGATACTGTCCACTATATTCTCATCAGATCAGCCATCAGATCAAGATCTTCCGAAAAGAGCAGGAATATGTTCAAAAGAAACCTAGCTGTGGTTTCCGTAGTGTAGTGGTTATCACGTTCGCCTAACACGCGAAAGGTCCCCAGTTCGAAACTGGGCGGAAACATTGACCTTTTTCCCGCCATGTCTGCAGCAGAAAATCATTCACATTGTCAATTAAAAAAAGACTACGCTTCCAGTCTGAGCATAAGCTTACTGTTTGACGAAGACTCTCCCCGTCAGGGAATCGAACCCTGGTCTTCAGCGTGACAGGCAGAGATACTGTCCACTATACTAACGAGGAATCACTCTGAAATCCTTTTGCCAGATTTCTGGCCGTTGTGAAGAGAAGGTACGCACTTGAACACTTTCCCTTCCAGCGAAAATTCAGTCCTGGCTGGATTTGATCAGTCCTCAACTTCCTAGCGGAAAACCACAGCCTCGTACATGTAGGGATTGATTCTCATCCCGACCGCTTTAGAACTGACGTCAAACTGTAGCATATTGATGAAGGTCAAGTCATGATGAAGCCATTTAGATCAAGATCTTCCGCAAAGAGCAGGCATATGTTCAAAAGAAACCTAGCCGTGGTTTCCGTAGTGTAGTGGTTATCACGTTCGCCTAACACGCGAAAGGTCCCCAGTTCGAAACTGGGCGGAAACATTGACCTTTTTCCCGCCCTGTCTGCAAAAGAAAATGATTCACTTGGTCAATTAAAAAAGACTACGCTTCCAGTCTGAGCATACGCTTACTGTTTGACGAAGACTCTCCCCGTCAGGGAATCGAACCCTGGTCTTCTGTGTGACAGGCAGAGATACTGTCCACTATATTCTCATCAGATCAGCCATCAAATCAAGATCTTCCGCAAAGAGCAGGCATATGTTCAAAAGAAACCTAGCTGTGGTTTCCGTAGTGTAGTGGTTATCACGTTCGCCTAACACGCGAAAGGTCCCCAGTTCGAAACTGGGCGGAAACATTGACCTTTTTCCCGCCCTGTCTGCAAAAGAAAATTATTCACTTGGTCAATTAAAAAAGACTACGCTTCCAGTCTGACTATACGCTTACTGTTTGACGAGGACTCTCCCCGTCAGGGAATCGAACCCTGGTCTTCTGCGTGACAGGCAGAGATACTGTCCACTATACTAACGAGGAATCACTCTGAAATCCTTATGCCAGATTTCTGACCGTTGTGAAGAGAAGGTATGCACTTGAACACTTTCCCTTCCGCCGAAAATTCAGTCCTGGCTGGATTTGATCAGTCCTCAACTTCCTAGCGGAAAACCACAGCCTCGTACATGTAGGGATTGATTCTCATCCCGACCGCTTTAGAACTGACGTCAAACTGTAGCATAGTGATGAAGGTCAAGTCATGATGAAGCCATCAGATCAAGATCTTCCGCAAAGAGCAGGCATATGTTCAAAAGAAACCTAGCTGTGGTTTCCGTAGTGTAGTGGTTATCAAGTTCGCCTTACACGCGAAAGGTCCCCAGTTCGAAACTGGGCGGAAACATTGACCTTTTTCCCGCCCTGTCTGCAAAAGAAAATTATTCACTTGGTCAATTAAAAAAGACTACGCTTCCAGTCTGAGCATACGTTTACTGTTTGACGAAGACTCTCCCCGTCAGGGAATCGAACCCTGGTCTTCAGCGTGACAGGCAGAGATACTGTCCACTATACTAACGAGGAATCACTCTGAAATCCTTTTGCCAGATTTCTGGCCGTTGTGAAGAGAAGGTACGCACTTGAACACTTTCCCTTCCAGCGAAAATTCAGTCCTGGCTGGATTTGATCAGTCCTCAACTTCCTAGCGGAAAACCACAGCCTCGTACATGTAGGGATTGATTCTTATCCCGACCGCTTTAGAACTGACGTCAAACTGTAGCATATTGATGAAGGTCAAGTCATGATGAAGCCATCAGATCAAGATCTTCCGCAAAGAGCAGGCATATGTTCAAAAGAAACCTAGCCGTGGTTTCCGTAGTGTAGTGGTTATCACGTTCGCCTAACATGCGAAAGGTCCCCAGTTCGAAACTGGGCGGAAACATTGACCTTTTTCCCGCCCTGTCTGCAAAAGAAAATGATTCACTTGGTCAATTAAAAAAGACTACGCTTCCAGTCTGAGCATACGCTTACTGTTTGACGAAGACTCTCCCCGTCAGGGAATCGAACCCTGGTCTTCTGTGTGACAGGCAGAGATACTGTCCACTATATTCTCATCAGATCAGCCATCAGATCAAGATCTTCCGCAAAGAGCAGGCATATGTTCAAAAGAAATCTAGCTGTGTTTTCCGTAGTGTAGTGGTTATCACGTTCGCCTTACACGCGAAAGGTCCCCAGTTCAAAACTGGGCGGAAACATTGACCTTTTTCCCGCCCTGTCTGCAAAAGAAAATTATTCACTTGGTCAATTAAAAAAGACTACGCTTCCAGTGTGACTATACGCTTACTGTTTGACGAAGACTCTCCCCGTCAGGGAATCGAACCCTGGTCTTCTGCGTGACAGGCAGAGATACTGTCCACTATACTAACGAAGAATCACTCTGAAATCCTTATGCCAGATTTCTGACCGTTGTGAAGAGAAGGTATGCACTTGAACACTTTCCCTTCCGGCGAAAATTCAGTCCTGGCTGGATTTGATCAGTCCTCAACTTCCTAGCGGAAAACCACAGCCTCGTACATGTAGGGATTGATTCTCATCCCGACCGCTTTGGAACTGACGTCAAACTGTAGCATAGTGATGAAGGTCAAGTCATGATGAAGCCATCAGATCAAGATCTTCCGCAAAGAGCAGGCATATGTTCAAAAGAAATCTAGCTGTGTTTTCCGTAGTGTAGTGGTTATCACGTTCGCCTTACACGCGAAAGGTCCCCAGTTCGAAACTGGGCGGAAACATTGACCTTTTTCCCGCCCTGTCTGCAAAAGAAAATGATTCACTTGGTCAATTAAAAAAGACTGCGCTTCCAGTCTGACTACACGCTTACTGTTTGACGAAGACTCTCCCCGTCAGGGAATCGAACCCTGGTCTTCTGCGTGACAGGCAGAGATACTGTCCACTATATTCTCATCAGATCAGCTATCAGATCAAGATCTTCCGCAAAGAGCAGGCATATGTTCAAAAGAAACCTAGCTGTGGTTTCCGTAGTGTAGTGGTTATCACGTTCGCCTAACACGCGGAAGGTCCCCAGTTCGAAACTGGGCGGAAACATTGACCTTTTTCCCACCATGTCTGCAGCAGAAAATCATTCACATTGTCAATTAAAAAAAGACTACGCTTCCAGTCTGAGCATAAGCTTACTGTTTGACGAAGACTCTCCCGGTCAGGGAATCGAACCCTGGTCTTCAGAGTGACAGGCAGAGATACTGTCCACTATACTAACGAGGAATCACTCTGAAATCCTTTTGCCAGATTTCTGGCCGTTGTGAAGAGAAGGTACGCACTTGAACACTTTCCCTTCCAGCGAAAATTCAGTCCTGGCTGGATTTGATCAGTCCTCAACTTCCTAGCGGAAAACCACAGCCTCGTACATGTAGGGATTGATTCTCATCCCGACCGCTTTAGAACTGACGTCAAACTGTAGCATATTGATGAAGGTCAAGTCATGATGAAGCCATCAGATCAAGATCTTCCGCAAAGAGCAGGCATATGTTCAAAAGAAACCTAGCTGTGGTTTCCGTAGTGTAGTGGTTATCACGTTCGCCTAACACGCGAAAGGTCCCCAGTTCGAAACTGGGCGGAAACATTGACCTTTTTCCCGCCATGTCTGCAGCAGAAAATCATTCACATTGTCAATTAAAAAAAGACTACGCTTCCAGTCTGAGCATAAGCTTACTGTTTGACGAAGACTCTCCCCGTCAGGGAATCGAACCCTGGTCTTCTGCGTGACAGGCAGAGATACTGTCCACTATATTCTCATCAGATCAGCCATCAGATCAAGATCTTCCGCAAAGAGCAGGCATATGTTCAAAAGAAACCTAGCTGTGGTTTCCGTAGTGTAGTGGTTATCACGTTCGCCTAACACGCAAAAGGTCCCCAGTTCGAAACTGGGCGGAAACATTGACCTTTTTCCGCCATGTCTGCAGCAGAAAATCATTCACATTGTCAATTAAAAAAAGACTACGCTTCCAGTCTGAGCATAAGCTTACTGTTTGACGAAGACTCTCCCCGTCAGGGAATCGAACCCTGGTCTTCAGCGTGACAGGCAGAGATACTGTCCACTATACTAACAAGGAATCACTCTGAAATCCTTTTGCCAGATTTCTGGCCGTTGTGAAGAGAAGGTACGCACTTGAACACTTTCCCTTCCAGCGAAAATTCAGTCCTGGCTGGATTTGATCAGTCCTCAACTTCCTAGCGGAAAACCACAGCCTCGTACATGTAGGGATTGATTCTCATCCCGACCGCTTTAGAACTGACGTCAAACTGTAGCATATTGATGAAGGTCAAGTCATGATGAAGCCATTTAGATCAAGATCTTCCGCAAAGAGCAGGCATATGTTCAAAAGAAACCTAGCCGTGGTTTCCGTAGTGTAGTGGTTATCACGTTCGCCTAACACGCGAAAGGTCCCCAGTTCGAAACTGGGCGGAAACATTGACCTTTTTCCCGCCCTGTCTGCAAAAGAAAATGATTCACTTGGTCAATTAAAAAAGACTACGCTTCCAGTCTGAGCATACGCTTACTGTTTGACGAAGACTCTCCCCGTCAGGGAATCGAACCCTGGTCTTCTGTGTGACAGGCAGAGATACTGTCCACTATATTCTCATCAGATCAGCCATCAAATCAAGATCTTCCGCAAAGAGCAGGCATATGTTCAAAAGAAACCTAGCTGTGGTTTCCGTAGTGTAGTGGTTATCACGTTCGCCTAACACGCGAAAGGTCCCCAGTTCGAAACTGGGCGGAAACATTGACCTTTTTCCCGCCCTGTCTGCAAAAGAAAATTATTCACTTGGTCATTTAAAAAAGACTACGCTTCCAGTCTGAGCATAAGCTTACTGTTTGACGAAGACTCTCCCCGTCAGGCAATCGAACCCTGGTCTTCTGCGTGACAGGCAGAGATACTGTCCACTATATTCTCATCAGATCAGCCATCAGATCAAGATCTTCCGCAAAGAGCAGGCATATGTTCAAAAGAAACCTAGCTGTGGTTTCCGTAGTGTAGTGGTTATCACGTTCGCCTAACACGCAAAAGGTCCCCAGTTCCTAACTGGGCGGAAACATTGACCTTTTTCCCGCCCTGTCTGCAAAAGAAAATGATTCACTTGGTCAATTAAAAAAGACTACGCTTCCAGTCTGAGCATACGCTTACTGTTTGACGAAGACTCTCCCCGTCAGGGAATCGAACCCTGGTCTTCTGCGTGACAGGCAGAGATACTGTCCACTATATTCTCATCAGATCAGCCATCAGATCAAGATCTTCCGAAAAGAGCAGGCATATGTTCAAAAGAAACCTAGCTGTGGTTTCCATAGTGTAGTGGTTATCACGTTCGCCTAACACGCGAAAGGTCCCCAGTTCGAAACTGGGCGGAAACATTGACCTTTTTCCCGCCATGTCTGCAGCAGAAAATCATTCACATTGTCAATTAAAAAAAGACTACGCTTCCAGTCTGAGCATAAGCTTACTGTTTGACGAAGACTCTCCCCGTCAGGGAATCGAACCCTGGTCTTCTGCGTGACAGGCAGAGATACTGTCCACTATATTCTCATCAGATCAGCTATCAGATCAAGATCTTCCGCAAAGAGCAGGCATATGTTCAAAAGAAACCTAGCTGTGGTTTCCGTAGTGTAGTGGTTATCACGTTCGCCTAACACGCGGAAGGTCCCCAGTTCGAAACTGGGCGGAAACATTGACCTTTTTCCCACCATGTCTGCAGCAGAAAATCATTCACATTGTCAATTAAAAAAAGACTACGCTTCCAGTCTGAGCATAAGCTTACTGTTTGACGAAGACTCTCCCGGTCAGGGAATCGAACCCTGGTCTTCAGCGTGACAGGCAGAGATACTGTCCACTATACTAACGAGGAATCACTCTGAAATCCTTTTGCCAGATTTCTGGCCGTTGTGAAGAGAAGGTACGCACTTGAACACTTTCCCTTCCAGCGAAAATTCAGTCCTGGCTGGATTTGATCAGTCCTCAACTTCCTAGCGGAAAACCACAGCCTCGTACATGTAGGGATTGATTCTCATCCCGACCGCTTTAGAACTGACGTCAAACTGTAGCATATTGATGAAGGTCAAGTCATGATGAAGCCATTTAGATCAAGATCTTCCGCAAAGAGCAGGCATATGTTCAAAAGAAACCTAGCCGTGGTTTCCGTAGTGTAGTGGTTATCACGTTCGCCTAACACGCGAAAGGTCCCCAGTTCGAAACTGGGCGGAAACATTGACCTTTTTCCCGCCCTGTCTGCAAAAGAAAATTATTCACTTGGTCAATTAAAAAAGACTACGCTTCCAGTATGAGCATACGCTTACTGTTTGACGAAGACTCTCCCCGTCAGGGAATCGAACCCTGGTCTTCTGTTTGACAGGCAGAGATACTGTCCACTATATTCTCATCAGATCAGCCATCAAATCAAGATCTTCCGCAAAGAGCAGGCATATGTTCAAAAGAAACCTAGCTGTGGTTTCCGTAGTGTAGTGGTTATCACGTTCGCCTAACACGCGAAAGGTCCCCAGTTCGAAACTGGGCGGAAACATTGACCTTTTTCCCGCCCTGTCTGCAAAAGAAAATTATTCACTTGGTCATTTAAAAAAGACTACGCTTCCAGTCTGAGCATAAGCTTACTGTTTGACGAAGACTCTCCCCGTCAGGCAATCGAACCCTGGTCTTCTGCGTGACAGGCAGAGATACTGTCCACTATATTCTCATCAGATCAGCCATCAGATCAAGATCTTCCGCAAAGAGCAGGCATATGTTCAAAAGAAACCTAGCTGTGGTTTCCGTAGTGTAGTGGTTATCACGTTCGCCTAACACGCAAAAGGTCCCCAGTTCCTAACTGGGCGGAAACATTGACCTTTTTCCCGCCCTGTCTGCAAAAGAAAATGATTCACTTGGTCAATTAAAAAAGACTACGCTTCCAGTCTGAGCATACGCTTACTGTTTGACGAAGACTCTCCCCGTCAGGGAATCGAACCCTGGTCTTCTGCGTGACAGGCAGAGATACTGTCCACTATATTCTCATCAGATCAGCCATCAGATCAAGATCTTCCGAAAAGAGCAGGCATATGTTCAAAAGAAACCTAGCTGTGGTTTCCGTAGTGTAGTGGTTATCACGTTCGCCTAACACGCGAAAGGTCCCCAGTTCGAAACTGGGCGGAAACATTGACCTTTTTCCCGCCATGTCTGCAGCAGAAAATCATTCACATTGTCAATTAAAAAAAGACTACGCTTCCAGTCTGAGCATAAGCTTACTGTTTGACGAAGACTCTCCCCGTCAGGGAATCGAACCCTGGTCTTCAGCGTGACAGGCAGAGATACTGTCCACTATACTAACGAGGAATCACTCTGAAATCCTTTTGCCAGATTTCTGGCCGTTGTGAAGAGAAGGTACGCACTTGAACACTTTCCCTTCCAGCGAAAATTCAGTCCTGGCTGGATTTGATCAGTCCTCAACTTCCTAGCGGAAAACCACAGCCTCGTACATGTAGGGATTGATTCTCATCCCGACTGCTTTAGAACTGACGTCAAACTGTAGCATATTGATGAAGGTCAAGTCATGATGAAGCCATTTAGATCAAGATCTTCCGCAAAGAGCAGGCATATGTTCAAAAGAAACCTAGCCGTGGTTTCCGTAGTGTAGTGGTTATCACGTTCGCCTAACACGCGAAAGGTCCCCAGTTCGAAACTGGGCGGAAACATTGACCTTTTTCCCGCCCTGTCTGCAAAAGAAAATGATTCACTTGGTCAATTAAAAAAGACTACGCTTCCAGTCTGAGCATACGCTTACTGTTTGACGAAGACTCTCCCCGTCAGGGAATCGAACCCTGGTCTTCTGTGTGACAGGCAGAGATACTGTCCACTATATTCTCATCAGATCAGCCATCAAATCAAGATCTTCCGCAAAGAGCAGGCATATGTTCAAAAGAAACCTAGCTGTGGTTTCCGTAGTGTAGTGGTTATCACGTTCGCCTAACACGCGAAAGGTCCCCAGTTCGAAACTGGGCGGAAACATTGACCTTTTTCCCGCCCTGTCTGCAAAAGAAAATTATTCACTTGGTCAATTAAAAAAGACTACGCTTCCAGTCTGACTATACGCTTACTGTTTGACGAGGACTCTCCCCGTCAGGGAATCGAACCCTGGTCTTCTGCGTGACAGGCAGAGATACTGTCCACTATACTAACGAGGAATCACTCTGAAATCCTTATGCCAGATTTCTGACCGTTGTGAAGAGAAGGTATGCACTTGAACACTTTCCCTTCCGCCGAAAATTCAGTCCTGGCTGGATTTGATCAGTCCTCAACTTCCTAGCGGAAAACCACAGCCTCGTACATGTAGGGATTGATTCTCATCCCGACCGCTTTAGAACTGACGTCAAACTGTAGCATAGTGATGAAGGTCAAGTCATGATGAAGCCATCAGATCAAGATCTTCCGCAAAGAGCAGGCATATGTTCAAAAGAAACCTAGCTGTGGTTTCCGTAGTGTAGTGGTTATCAAGTTCGCCTTACACGCGAAAGGTCCCCAGTTCGAAACTGGGCGGAAACATTGACCTTTTTCCCGCCCTGTCTGCAAAAGAAAATTATTCACTTGGTCAATTAAAAAAGACTACGCTTCCAGTCTGAGCATACGCTTACTGTTTGACGAAGACTCTCCCCGTCAGGGAATCCAACCCTGGTCTTCTGCGTGACAGGCAGAGATACTGTCCACTATAGTAACGAGGAATAACTCTGAAATCCTAATGCCAGATTTCTGGCCGTTGTGAAGAGAAGGTACGCACTTGGACACTTTCCCTTCCAGCGAAAATTCAGTCCTGGCTGGATTTGATCAGTCCTCAACTTCCTAGCGGAAAACCACAGCCTCGTACATGTAGGGATTGATTCTTATCCCGACCGCTTTAGAACTGACGTCAAACTGTAGCATATTGATGAAGGTCAAGTCATGATGAAGCCATCAGATCAAGATCTTCCGCAAAGAGCAGGCATATGTTCAAAAGAAACCTAGCCGTGGTTTCCGTATTGTAGTGGTTATCACGTTCGCCTAACACGCGAAAGGTCCCCAGTTCGAAACTGGGCGGAAACATTGACCTTTTTCCCGCCCTGTCTGCAAAAGAAAATGATTCACTTGGTCAATTAAAAAAGACTTCGCTTCCAGTCTGAGCATACGTTTACTGTTTGACGAAGACTCTCCCCGTCAGGGAATCGAACCCTGGTCTTCAGCGTGACAGGCAGAGATACTGTCCACTATACTAACGAGGAATCACTCTGAAATCCTTTTGCCAGATTTCTGGCCGTTGTGAAGAGAAGGTACGCACTTGAACACTTTCCCTTCCAGCGAAAATTCAGTCCTGGCTGGATTTGATCAGTCCTCAACTTCCTAGCGGAAAACCACAGCCTCGTACATGTAGGGATTGATTCTCATCCCGACCGCTTTAGAACTGACGTCAAACTGTAGCATATTGATGAAGGTCAAGTCATGATGAAGCCATCAGATCAAGATCTTCCGCAAAGAGCAGGCATATGTTCAAAAGAAACCTAGCCGTGGTTTCCGTAGTGTAGTGGTTATCACGTTCGCCTAACACGCGAAAGGTCCCCAGTTCGAAACTGGGCGGAAACATTGACCTTTTTCCCGCCCTGTCTGCAAAAGAAAATGATTCACTTGGTCAATTAAAAAAGACTACGCTTCCAGTCTGAGCATACGTTTACTGTTTGACGAAGACTCTCCCCGTCAGGGAATCGAACCCTGGTCTTCAGCGTGACAGGCAGAGATACTGTCCACTATACTAACGAGGAATCACTCTGAAATCCTTTTGCCAGATTTCTGGCCGTTGTGAAGAGAAGGTACGCACTTGAACACTTTCCCTTCCAGCGAAAATTCAGTCCTGGCTGGATTTGATCAGTCCTCAACTTCCTAGCGGAAAACCACAGCCTCGTACATGTAGGGATTGATTCTTATCCCGACCGCTTTAGAACTGACGTCAAACTGTAGCATATTGATGAAGGTCAAGTCATGATGAAGCCATCAGATCAAGATCTTCCGCAAAGAGCAGGCATATGTTCAAAAGAAACCTAGCCGTGGTTTCCGTAGTGTAGTGGTTATCACGTTCGCCTAACATGCGAAAGGTCCCCAGTTCGAAACTGGGCGGAAACATTGACCTTTTTCCCGCCCTGTCTGCAAAAGAAAATGATTCACTTGGTCAATTAAAAAAGACTACGCTTCCAGTCTGAGCATACGCTTACTGTTTGACGAAGACTCTCCCCGTCAGGGAATCGAACCCTGGTCTTCTGTCTGACAGGCAGAGATACTGTCCACTATATTCTCATCAGATCAGCCATCAGATCAAGATCTTCCGCAAAGAGCAGGCATATGTTCAAAAGAAATCTAGCTGTGTTTTCCGTAGTGTAGTGGTTATCACGTTCGCCTTACACGCGAAAGGTCCCCAGTTCAAAACTGGGCGGAAACATTGACCTTTTTCCCGCCCTGTCTGCAGCAGAAAATCATTCACATTGTCAATTAAAAAAAGACTACGCTTCCAGTCTGAGCATAAGCTTACTGTTTGACGAAGACTCTCCCCGTCAGGGAATCGAACCCTGGTCTTCAGCGTGACAGGCAGAGATACTGTCCACTATACTAACGAGGAATCACTCTGAAATCCTTTTGCCAGATTTCTGGCCGTTGTGAAGAGAAGGTACGCACTTGAACACTTTCCCTTCCAGCGAAAATTCAGTCCTGGCTGGATTTGATCAGTCCTCAACTTCCTAGCGGAAAACCACAGCCTCGTACATGTAGGGATTGATTCTCATCCCGACCGCTTTAGAACTGACGTCAAACTGTAGCATATTGATGAAGGTCAAGTCATGATGAAGCCATTTAGATCAAGATCTTCCGCAAAGAGCAGGCATATGTTCAAAAGAAACCTAGCCGTGGTTTCCGTAGTGTAGTGGTTATCACGTTCGCCTAACACGCGAAAGGTCCCCAGTTCGAAACTGGGCGGAAACATTGACCTTTTTTCCGCCCTGTCTGCAAAAGAAAATGATTCACTTGGTCAATTAAAAAAGACTACGCTTCCAGTCTGAGCATACGCTTACTGTTTGACGAAGACTCTCCCCGTCAGGGAATCGAACCCTGGTCTTCTGTGTGACAGGCAGAGATACTGTCCACTATATTCTCATCAGATCAGCCATCAGATCAAGATCTTCCGCAAAGAGCAGGCATATGTTCAAAAGAAACCTAGCTGTGGTTTCCGTAGTGTAGTGGTTATCACGTTCGCCTTACACGCGAAAGGTCCCCAGTTCGAAACTGGGCGGAAACATTGACCTTTTTCCCGCCCTGTCTGCAAAAGAAAATTATTCACTTGGTCAATTAAAAAAGACTACGCTTCCAGTCGGACTATACGCTTACTGTTTGACGAAGACTCTCCCCGTCAGGGAATCGAACCCTGGTCTTCTGCGTGACAGGCAGAGATACTGTCCACTATACTAACGAGGAATCACTCTGAAATTCTTATGCCAGATTTCTGGCCGTTGTGAAGAGAAGGTATGCACTTGAACACTTTCCCTTCCGGCGAAAATTCAGTCCTGGCTGGGTTTGATCAGTCCTCAACTTCCTAGCGGAAAACCACAGCCTCGTACATGTAGGAATTGATTCTCATCCCCACCGCTTTAGAACTGACGTCAAACTGTAGCATAGTGATGAAGGTCAAGTCATGATGAAGCCATCAGATCAAGATCTTCCGCAAAGAGCAGGCATATGTTCAAAAGAAATCTAGCTGTGTTTTCCGTAGTGTAGTGGTTATCACGTTCGCCTTACACGCGAAAGGTCCCCAGTTCAAAACTGGGCGGAAACATTGACCTTTTTCCCGCCCTGTCTGCAAAAGAAAATTATTCACTTGGTCAATTAAAAAAGACTACGCTTCCAGTCTGACTATACGCTTACTGTTTGACGAAGACTCTCCCCGTCAGGGAATCGAACCCTGGTCTTCTGCGTGACAGGCAGAGATACTGTCGACTATACTAACGAGGAATCACTCTGAAATACTTATGCCAGATTTCTGGCCGTTGTGAAGAGAAGGTACGCACTTGGACACTTTCCCTTCCAGCGAAAATTCAGTCCTGGCTGGATTTGATCAGTCCTCAACTTCCTAGCGGAAAACCACAGCCTCGTACATGTAGGGATTGATTCTTATCCCGACCGCTTTAGAACTGACGTCAAACTGTAGCATATTGATGAAGGTCAAGTCATGATGAAGCCATCAGATCAAGATCTTCCGCAAAGAGCAGGCATATGTTCAAAAGAAACCTAGCTGTGGTTTCCGTAGTGTAGTGGTTATCACGTTCACCTAACACGCGAAAGGTCCCCAGTTCGAAACTGGGCGGAAACATTGACCTTTTTCCCGCCCTGTCTGCAAAAGAAAATTATTCACTTGGTCATTTAAAAAAGACTACGCTTCCAGTCTGAGCATAAGCTTACTGTTTGACGAAGACTCTCCCCGTCAGGCAATCGAACCCTGGTCTTCTGCGTGACAGGCAGAGATACTGTCCACTATATTCTCATCAGATCAGCCATCAGATCAAGATCTTCCGCAAAGAGCAGGCATATGTTCAAAAGAAACCTAGCTGTGGTTTCCGTAGTGTAGTGGTTATCACGTTCGCCTAACACGCAAAAGGTCCCCAGTTCCTAACTGGGCGGAAACATTGACCTTTTTCCCGCCCTGTCTGCAAAAGAAAATGATTCACTTGGTCAATTAAAAAAGACTACGCTTCCAGTCTGAGCATACGCTTACTGTTTGACGAAGACTCTCCCCGTCAGGGAATCGAACCCTGGTCTTCTGCGTGACAGGCAGAGATACTGTCCACTATATTCTCATCAGATCAGCCATCAGATCAAGATCTTCCGCAAAGAGCAGGCATATGTTCAAAAGAAATCTAGCTGTGTTTTCCGTAGTGTAGTGGTTATCACGTTCGCCTTACACGCGAAAGGTCCCCAGTTCAAAACTGGGCGGAAACATTGACCTTTTTCCCGCCCTGTCTGCAAAAGAAAATTATTCACTTGGTCAATTAAAAAAGACTACGCTTCCAGTGTGACTATACGCTTACTGTTTGACGAAGACTCTCCCCGTCAGGGAATCGAACCCTGGTCTTCTGCGTGACAGGCAGAGATACTGTCCACTATACTAACGAAGAATCACTCTGAAATCCTTATGCCAGATTTCTGACCGTTGTGAAGAGAAGGTATGCACTTGAACACTTTCCCTTCCGGCGAAAATTCAGTCCTGGCTGGATTTGATCAGTCCTCAACTTCCTAGCGGAAAACCACAGCCTCGTACATGTAGGGATTGATTCTCATCCCGACCGCTTTGGAACTGACGTCAAACTGTAGCATAGTGATGAAGGTCAAGTCATGATGAAGCCATCAGATCAAGATCTTCCGCAAAGAGCAGGCATATGTTCAAAAGAAATCTAGCTGTGTTTTCCGTAGTGTAGTGGTTATCACGTTCGCCTTACACGCGAAAGGTCCCCAGTTCGAAACTGGGCGGAAACATTGACCTTTTTCCCGCCCTGTCTGCAAAAGAAAATGATTCACTTGGTCAATTAAAAAAGACTGCGCTTCCAGTCTGACTACACGCTTACTGTTTGACGAAGACTCTCCCCGTCAGGGAATCGAACCCTGGTCTTCTGCGTGACAGGCAGAGATACTGTCCACTATATTCTCATCAGATCAGCTATCAGATCAAGATCTTCCGCAAAGAGCAGGCATATGTTCAAAAGAAACCTAGCTGTGGTTTCCGTAGTGTAGTGGTTATCACGTTCGCCTAACACGCGGAAGGTCCCCAGTTCGAAACTGGGCGGAAACATTGACCTTTTTCCCACCATGTCTGCAGCAGAAAATCATTCACATTGTCAATTAAAAAAAGACTACGCTTCCAGTCTGAGCATAAGCTTACTGTTTGACGAAGACTCTCCCGGTCAGGGAATCGAACCCTGGTCTTCAGCGTGACAGGCAGAGATACTGTCCACTATACTAACGAGGAATCACTCTGAAATCCTTTTGCCAGATTTCTGGCCGTTGTGAAGAGAAGGTACGCACTTGAACACTTTCCCTTCCAGCGAAAATTCAGTCCTGGCTGGATTTGATCAGTCCTCAACTTCCTAGCGGAAAACCACAGCCTCGTACATGTAGGGATTGATTCTCATCCCGACCGCTTTAGAACTGACGTCAAACTGTAGCATATTGATGAAGGTCAAGTCATGATGAAGCCATCAGATCAAGATCTTCCGCAAAGAGCAGGCATATGTTCAAAAGAAACCTAGCTGTGGTTTCCGTAGTGTAGTGGTTATCACGTTCGCCTAACACGCGAAAGGTCCCCAGTTCGAAACTGGGCGGAAACATTGACCTTTTTCCCGCCATGTCTGCAGCAGAAAATCATTCACATTGTCAATTAAAAAAAGACTACGCTTCCAGTCTGAGCATAAGCTTACTGTTTGACGAAGACTCTCCCCGTCAGGGAATCGAACCCTGGTCTTCTGCGTGACAGGCAGAGATACTGTCCACTATATTCTCATCAGATCAGCCATCAGATCAAGATCTTCCGCAAAGAGCAGGCATATGTTCAAAAGAAACCTAGCTGTGGTTTCCGTAGTGTAGTGGTTATCACGTTCGCCTAACACGCAAAAGGTCCCCAGTTCGAAACTGGGCGGAAACATTGACCTTTTTCCCGCCATGTCTGCAGCAGAAAATCATTCACATTGTCAATTAAAAAAAGACTACGCTTCCAGTCTGAGCATAAGCTTACTGTTTGACGAAGACTCTCCCCGTCAGGGAATCGAACCCTGGTCTTCAGCGTGACAGGCAGAGATACTGTCCACTATACTAACGAGGAATCACTCTGAAATCCTTTTGCCAGATTTCTGGCCGTTGTGAAGAGAAGGTACGCACTTGAACACTTTCCCTTCCAGCGAAAATTCAGTCCTGGCTGGATTTGATCAGTCCTCAACTTCCTAGCGGAAAACCACAGCCTCGTACATGTAGGGATTGATTCTCATCCCGACCGCTTTAGAACTGACGTCAAACTGTAGCATATTGATGAAGGTCAAGTCATGATGAAGCCATCAGATCAAGATCTTCCGCAAAGAGCAGGCATATGTTCAAAAGAAACCTAGCTGTGGTTTCCGTAGTGTAGTGGTTATCACGTTCGCCTAACACGCGAAAGGTCCCCAGTTCGAAACTGGGCGGAAACATTGACCTTTTTCCCGCCCTGTCTGCAAAAGAAAATGATTCACTTGGTCAATTAAAAAAGACTACGCTTCCAGTCTGAGCATACGTTTACTGTTTGACGAAGACTCTCCCCGTCAGGGAATCGAACCCCGGTCTTCAGCGTGACAGGCAGAGATACTGTCCACTATACTAACGAGGAATCACTCTGAAATCCTTTTGCCAGATTTCTGGCCGTTGTGAAGAGAAGGTACGCACTTGAACACTTTCCCTTCCAGCGAAAATTCAGTCCTGGCTGGATTTGATCAGTCCTCAACTTCCTAGCGGAAAACCACAGCCTCGTACATGTAGGGATTGATTCTTATCCCGACCGCTTTAGAACTGACGTCAAACTGTAGCATATTGATGAAGGTCAAGTCATGATGAAGCCATCAGATCAAGATCTTCCGCAAAGAGCAGGCATATGTTCAAAAGAAACCTAGCCGTGGTTTCCGTAGTGTAGTGGTTATCACGTTCGCCTAACATGCGAAAGGTCCCCAGTTCGAAACTGGGCGGAAACATTGACCTTTTTCCCGCCCTGTCTGCAAAAGAAAATGATTCACTTGGTCAATTAAAAAAGACTACGCTTCCAGTCTGAGCATACGCTTACTGTTTGACGAAGACTCTCCCCGTCAGGGAATCGAACCCTGGTCTTCTGTGTGACAGGCAGAGATACTGTCCACTATATTCTCATCAGATCAGCCATCAGATCAAGATCTTCCGCAAAGAGCAGGCATATGTTCAAAAGAAATCTAGCTGTGTTTTCCGTAGTGTAGTGGTTATCACGTTCGCCTTACACGCGAAAGGTCCCCAGTTCAAAACTGGGCGGAAACATTGACCTTTTTCCCGCCCTGTCTGCAAAAGAAAATTATTCACTTGGTCAATTAAAAAAGACTACGCTTCCAGTGTGACTATACGCTTACTGTTTGACGAAGACTCTCCCCGTCAGGGAATCGAACCCTGGTCTTCTGCGTGACAGGCAGAGATACTGTCCACTATACTAACGAAGAATCACTCTGAAATCCTTATGCCAGATTTCTGACCGTTGTGAAGAGAAGGTATGCACTTGAACACTTTCCCTTCCGGCGAAAATTCAGTCCTGGCTGGATTTGATCAGTCCTCAACTTCCTAGCGGAAAACCACAGCCTCGTACATGTAGGGATTGATTCTCATCCCGACCGCTTTGGAACTGACGTCAAACTGTAGCATAGTGATGAAGGTCAAGTCATGATGAAGCCATCAGATCAAGATCTTCCGCAAAGAGCAGGCATATGTTCAAAAGAAATCTAGCTGTGTTTTCCGTAGTGTAGTGGTTATCACGTTCGCCTTACACGCGAAAGGTCCCCAGTTCGAAACTGGGCGGAAACATTGACCTTTTTCCCGCCCTGTCTGCAAAAGAAAATGATTCACTTGGTCAATTAAAAAAGACTGCGCTTCCAGTCTGACTACACGCTTACTGTTTGACGAAGACTCTCCCCGTCAGGGAATCGAACCCTGGTCTTCTGCGTGACAGGCAGAGATACTGTCCACTATATTCTCATCAGATCAGCTATCAGATCAAGATCTTCCGCAAAGAGCAGGCATATGTTCAAAAGAAACCTAGCTGTGGTTTCCGTAGTGTAGTGGTTATCACGTTCGCCTAACACGCGGAAGGTCCCCAGTTCGAAACTGGGCGGAAACATTGACCTTTTTCCCACCATGTCTGCAGCAGAAAATCATTCACATTGTCAATTAAAAAAAGACTACGCTTCCAGTCTGAGCATAAGCTTACTGTTTGACGAAGACTCTCCCCGTCAGGGAATCGAACCCTGGTCTTCTGCGTGACAGGCAGAGATACTGTCCACTATATTCTCATCAGATCAGCCATCAGATCAAGATCTTCCGCAAAGAGCAGGCATATGTTCAAAAGAAACCTAGCTGTGGTTTCCGTAGTGTAGTGGTTATCACGTTCGCCTAACACGCAAAAGGTCCCCAGTTCGAAACTGGGCGGAAACATTGACCTTTTTCCCGCCATGTCTGCAGCAGAAAATCATTCACATTGTCAATTAAAAAAAGACTACGCTTCCAGTCTGAGCATAAGCTTACTGTTTGACGAAGACTCTCCCCGTCAGGGAATCGAACCCTGGTCTTCAGCGTGACAGGCAGAGATACTGTCCACTATACTAACGAGGAATCACTCTGAAATCCTTTTGCCAGATTTCTGGCCGTTGTGAAGAGAAGGTACGCACTTGAACACTTTCCCTTCCAGCGAAAATTCAGTCCTGGCTGGATTTGATCAGTCCTCAACTTCCTAGCGGAAAACCACAGCCTCGTACATGTAGGGATTGATTCTCATCCCGACCGCTTTAGAACTGACGTCAAACTGTAGCATATTGATGAAGGTCAAGTCATGATGAAGCCATTTAGATCAAGATCTTCCGCAAAGAGCAGGCATATGTTCAAAAGAAACCTAGCCGTGGTTTCCGTAGTGTAGTGGTTATCACGTTCGCCTAACACGCGAAAGGTCCCCAGTTCGAAACTGGGCGGAAACATTGACCTTTTTCCCGCCCTGTCTGCAAAAGAAAATGATTCACTTGGTCAATTAAAAAAGACTACGCTTCCAGTCTGAGCATACGCTTACTGTTTGACGAAGACTCTCCCCGTCAGGGAATCGAACCCTGGTCTTCTGTGTGACAGGCAGAGATACTGTCCACTATATTCTCATCAGATCAGCCATCAGATCAAGATCTTCCGCAAAGAGCAGGCATATGTTCAAAAGAAACCTAGCTGTGGTTTCCGTAGTGTAGTGGTTATCACGTTCGCCTTACACGCGAAAGGTCCCCAGTTCGAAACTGGGCGGAAACATTGACCTTTTTCCCGCCCTGTCTGCAAAAGAAAATTATTCACTTGGTCAATTAAAAAAGACTACGCTTCCAGTCGGACTATACGCTTACTGTTTGACGAAGACTCTCCCCGTCAGGGAATCGAACCCTGGTCTTCTGCGTGACAGGCAGAGATACTGTCCACTATACTAACGAGGAATCACTCTGAAATTCTTATGCCAGATTTCTGGCCGTTGTGAAGAGAAGGTATGCACTTGAACACTTTCCCTTCCGGCGAAAATTCAGTCCTGGCTGGGTTTGATCAGTCCTCAACTTCCTAGCGGAAAACCACAGCCTCGTACATGTAGGAATTGATTCTCATCCCCACCGCTTTAGAACTGACGTCAAACTGTAGCATAGTGATGAAGGTCAAGTCATGATGAAGCCATCAGATCAAGATCTTCCGCAAAGAGCAGGCATATGTTCAAAAGAAATCTAGCTGTGTTTTCCGTAGTGTAGTGGTTATCACGTTCGCCTTACACGCGAAAGGTCCCCAGTTCAAAACTGGGCGGAAACATTGACCTTTTTCCCGCCCTGTCTGCAAAAGAAAATTATTCACTTGGTCAATTAAAAAAGACTACGCTTCCAGTCTGACTATACGCTTACTGTTTGACGAAGACTCTCCCCGTCAGGGAATCGAACCCTGGTCTTCTGCGTGACAGGCAGAGATACTGTCGACTATACTAACGAGGAATCACTCTGAAATACTTATGCCAGATTTCTGGCCGTTGTGAAGAGAAGGTACGCACTTGGACACTTTCCCTTCCAGCGAAAATTCAGTCCTGGCTGGATTTGATCAGTCCTCAACTTCCTAGCGGAAAACCACAGCCTCGTACATGTAGGGATTGATTCTTATCCCGACCGCTTTAGAACTGACGTCAAACTGTAGCATATTGATGAAGGTCAAGTCATGATGAAGCCATCAGATCAAGATCTTCCGCAAAGAGCAGGCATATGTTCAAAAGAAACCTAGCTGTGGTTTCCGTAGTGTAGTGGTTATCACGTTCACCTAACACGCGAAAGGTCCCCAGTTCGAAACTGGGCGGAAACATTGACCTTTTTCCCGCCCTGTCTGCAAAAGAAAATTATTCACTTGGTCATTTAAAAAAGACTACGCTTCCAGTCTGAGCATAAGCTTACTGTTTGACGAAGACTCTCCCCGTCAGGCAATCGAACCCTGGTCTTCTGCGTGACAGGCAGAGATACTGTCCACTATATTCTCATCAGATCAGCCATCAGATCAAGATCTTCCGCAAAGAGCAGGCATATGTTCAAAAGAAACCTAGCTGTGGTTTCCGTAGTGTAGTGGTTATCACGTTCGCCTAACACGCAAAAGGTCCCCAGTTCCTAACTGGGCGGAAACATTGACCTTTTTCCCGCCCTGTCTGCAAAAGAAAATGATTCACTTGGTCAATTAAAAAAGACTACGCTTCCAGTCTGAGCATACGCTTACTGTTTGACGAAGACTCTCCCCGTCAGGGAATCGAACCCTGGTCTTCTGCGTGACAGGCAGAGATACTGTCCACTATATTCTCATCAGATCAGCTATCAGATCAAGATCTTCCGCAAAGAGCAGGCATATGTTCAAAAGAAACCTAGCTGTGGTTTCCGTAGTGTAGTGGTTATCACGTTCGCCTAACACGCGGAAGGTCCCCAGTTCGAAACTGGGCGGAAACATTGACCTTTTTCCCACCATGTCTGCAGCAGAAAATCATTCACATTGTCAATTAAAAAAAGACTACGCTTCCAGTCTGAGCCTAAGCTTACTGTTTGACGAAGACTCTCCCGGTCAGGGAATCGAACCCTGGTCTTCAGCGTGACAGGCAGAGATACTGTCGACTATACTAACGAGGAATCACTCTGAAATACTTATGCCAGATTTCTGGCCGTTGTGAAGAGAAGGTACGCACTTGGACACTTTCCCTTCCAGCGAAAATTCAGTCCTGGCTGGATTTGATCAGTCCTCAACTTCCTAGCGGAAAACCACAGCCTCGTACATGTAGGGATTGATTCTTATCCCGACCGCTTTAGAACTGACGTCAAACTGTAGCATATTGATGAAGGTCAAGTCATGATGAAGCCATCAGATCAAGATCTTCCGCAAAGAGCAGGCATATGTTCAAAAGAAACCTAGCCGTGGTTTCCGTATTGTAGTGGTTATCACGTTCGCCTAACACGCGAAAGGTCCCCAGTTCGAAACTGGGCGGAAACATTGACCTTTTTCCCGCCCTGTCTGCAAAAGAAAATGATTCACTTGGTCAATTAAAAAAGACTACGCTTCCAGTCTGAGCATACGTTTACTGTTTGACGAAGACTCTCCCCGTCAGGGAATCGAACCCTGGTCTTCAGCGTGACAGGCAGAGATACTGTCCACTATACTAACGAGGAATCACTCTGAAATCCTTTTGCCAGATTTCTGGCCGTTGTGAAGAGAAGGTACGCACTTGAACACTTTCCCTTCCAGCGAAAATTCAGTCCTGGCTGGATTTGATCAGTCCTCAACTTCCTAGCGGAAAACCACAGCCTCGTACATGTAGGGATTGATTCTCATCCCGACCGCTTTAGAACTGACGTCAAACTGTAGCATATTGATGAAGGTCAAGTCATGATGAAGCCATCAGATCAAGATCTTCCGCAAAGAGCAGGCATATGTTCAAAAGAAACCTAGCCGTGGTTTCCGTAGTGTAGTGGTTATCACGTTCGCCTAACACGCGAAAGGTCCCCAGTTCGAAACTGGGCGGAAACATTGACCTTTTTCCCGCCCTGTCTGCAAAAGAAAATGATTCACTTGGTCAATTAAAAAAGACTACGCTTCCAGTCTGAGCATACGCTTACTGTTTGACGAAGACTCTCCCCGTCAGGGAATCGAACCCTGGTCTTCTGTGTGACAGGCAGAGATACTGTCCACTATATTCTCATCAGATCAGCCATCAGATCAAGATCTTCCGCAAAGAGCAGGCATATGTTCAAAAGAAATCTAGCTGTGTTTTCCGTAGTGTAGTGGTTATCACGTTCGCCTTACACGCGAAAGGTCCCCAGTTCAAAACTGGGCGGAAACATTGACCTTTTTCCCGCCCTGTCTGCAAAAGAAAATTATTCACTTGGTCAATTAAAAAAGACTACGCTTCCAGTGTGACTATACGCTTACTGTTTGACGAAGACTCTCCCCGTCAGGGAATCGAACCCTGGTCTTCTGCGTGACAGGCAGAGATACTGTCCACTATACTAACGAAGAATCACTCTGAAATCGTTATGCCAGATTTCTGACCGTTGTGAAGAGAAGGTATGCACTTGAACACTTTCCCTTCCGGCGAAAATTCAGTCCTGGCTGGATTTGATCAGTCCTCAACCTCCTAGCGGAAAACCACAGCCTCGTACATGTAGGGATTGATTCTCATCCCGACCGCTTTAGAACTGACGTCAAACTGTAGCATAGTGATGAAGGTCAAGTCATGATGAAGCCATCAGATCAAGATCTTCCGCAAAGAGCAGGCATATGTTCAAAAGAAATCTAGCTGTGTTTTCCGTAGTGTAGTGGTTATCACGTTCGCCTTACACGCGAAAGGTCCCCAGTTCGAAACTGGGCGGAAACATTGACCTTTTTCCCGCCCTGTCTGCAAAAGAAAATGATTCACTTGGTCAATTAAAAAAGACTGCGCTTCCAGTCTGACTACACGCTTACTGTTTGACGAAGACTCTCCCCGTCAGGGAATCGAACCCTGGTCTTCTGCGTGACAGGCAGAGATACTGTCCACTATATTCTCATCAGATCAGCTATCAGATCAAGATCTTCCGCAAAGAGCAGGCATATGTTCAAAAGAAACCTAGCTGTGGTTTCCGTAGTGTAGTGGTTATCACGTTCGCCTAACACGCGGAAGGTCCCCAGTTCGAAACTGGGCGGAAACATTGACCTTTTTCCCACCATGTCTGCAGCAGAAAATCATTCACATTGTCAATTAAAAAAAGACTACGCTTCCAGTCTGAGCATAAGCTTACTGTTTGACGAAGACTCTCCCGGTCAGGGAATCGAACCCTGGTCTTCAGCGTGACAGGCAGAGATACTGTCCACTATATTCTCATCAGATCAGCTATCAGATCAAGATCTTCCGCAAAGAGCAGGCATATGTTCAAAAGAAACCTAGCTGTGGTTTCCGTAGTGTAGTGGTTATCACGTTCGCCTAACACGCGGAAGGTCCCCAGTTCGAAACTGGGCGGAAACATTGACCTTTTTCCCACCATGTCTGCAGCAGAAAATCATTCACATTGTCAATTAAAAAAAGACTACGCTTCCAGTCTGAGCATAAGCTTACTGTTTGACGAAGACTCTCCCCGTCAGGGAATCGAACCCTGGTCTTCTGCGTGACAGGCAGAGATACTGTCCACTATATTCTCATCAGATCAGCCATCAGATCAAGATCTTCCGCAAAGAGCAGGCATATGTTCAAAAGAAACCTAGCTGTGGTTTCCGTAGTGTAGTGGTTATCACGTTCGCCTTACACGCGAAACGTCCCCAGTTCGAAACTGGGCGGAAACATTGACCTTTTTCCCGCCCTGTCTGCAAAAGAAAATTATTCACTTGGTCAATTAAAAAAGACTACGCTTCCAGTCTGAGCATACGCTTACTGTTTGACGAAGACTCTCCCCGTCAGGGAATCCAACCCTGGTCTTCTGCGTGACAGGCAGAGATACTGTCCACTATAGTAACGAGGAATAACTCTGAAATCCTAATGCCAGATTTCTGGCCGTTGTGAAGAGAAGGTACGCACTTGAACACTTTCCCTTCCGGCAAAAATTCAGTCCTGGCTGGGTTTGATCAGTCCTCAACTTCCTAGCGGAAAACCACAGCCTCGTACATGTAGGAATTGATTCTCATCCCGACCGCTTTAGAACTGACGTTAAACTGTAGCATAGTGATGAAGGTCAAGTCATGATGAAGCCATCAGATCAAGATCTTCCGCAAAGAGCAGGCATATGTTCAAAAGAAACCTAGCTGTGGTTTCCGTAGTGTAGTGGTTATCACGTTCGCCTTACACGCGAAAGGTCCCCAGTTCGAAACTGGGCGGAAACATTGACCTTTTTCCCGCCCTGTCTGCAAAAGAAAATTATTCACTTGGTCAATTAAAAAAGACTACGCTTCCAGTCTGAGCATACGCTTACTGTTTGACGAAGACTCTCCCCGTCAGGGAATCGAAACCTGGTCTTCTGCATGACAGGCAGAGTTACTGTCCACTATACTAACGAGGAATCACTCTGAAATCCTTATGACAGATTTCTGGCCGTGGTGAAGAGAAGGTACGCACTTGAACACTTTCCCTTCCGGCGAAAATTCAGTCCTGGCTGGGTTTGATCAGTCCTCAACTTCCTAGCGGAAAGCCACAGCCTCGTACATGTAGGAATTGATTCTCATCCCGACCGCTTTAGAACTGACGTTAAACTGTAGCATAGTGATGAAGGTCAAGTCATGATGAAGCCATCAGATCAAGATCTTCCGCAAAGAGCAGGCATATGTTCAAAAGAAACCTAGCTGTGGTTTCCGTAGTGTAGTGGTTATCACGTTCGCCTTACACGCGAAACGTCCCCAGTTCGAAACTGGGCGGAAACATTGACCTTTTTCCCGCCCTGTCTGCAAAAGAAAATTATTCACTTGGTCAATTAAAAAAGACTACGCTTCCAGTCTGAGCATACGCTTACTGTTTGACGAAGACTCTCCCCGTCAGGGAATCGAAACCTGGTCTTCTGCATGACAGGCAGAGTTACTGTCCACTATACTAACGAGGAATCACTCTGAAATCCTTATGACAGATTTCTGGCCGTGGTGAAGAGAAGGTACGCACTTGAACACTTTCCCTTCCGGCGAAAATTCAGTCCTGGCTGGGTTTGATCAGTCCTCAACTTCCTAGCGGAAAGCCACAGCCTCGTACATGTAGGAATTGATTCTCATCCCGACCGCTTTAGAACTGACGTCAAACTGTAGCATAGTGATGAAGGTCAAGTCATGATGAAGCCATCAGATCAAGATCTTCCGCAAAGAGCAGGCATATGTTCAAAAGAAACCTAGCTGTGGTTTCCGTAGTGTAGTGGTTATCACGTTCGCCTTACACGCGAAAGGTCCCCAGTTCGAAACTGGGCGGAAACATTGACCTTTTTCCCGCCCTGTCTGCAAAAGAAAATTATTCACTTGGTCAATTAAAAAAGACTACACTTCCAGTCTGACTATACGCTTACTGTTTGACGAAGACTCTCCCCGTCAGGGAATCGAACCCTGGTCTTCTGCGTGACAGGCAGAGATACTGTCCACTATACTAACGAGGAATCACTCTGAAATCCTTATGACAGATTTCTGGCCGTGGTGAAGAGAAGGTACGCACTTGAACACTTTCCCTTCCGGCGAAAATTCAGTCCTGGCTGGGTTTGATCAGTCCTCAACTTCCTAGCGGAAAGCCACAGCCTCGTACATGTAGGAATTGATTCTCATCCCGACCGCTTTAGAACTGACGTCAAACTGTAGCATAGTGATGAAGGTCAAGTCATGATGAAGCCATCAGATCAAGATCTTCCGCAAAGAGCAGGCATATGTTCAAAAGAAACCTAGCTGTGGTTTCCGTAGTGTAGTGGTTATCACGTTCGCCTTACACGCGAAAGGTCCCCAGTTCGAAACTGGGCGGAAACATTGACCTTTTTCCCGCCCTGTCTGCAAAAGAAAATTATTCACTTGGTCAATTAAAAAAGACTACGCTTCCAGTCGGACTATACGCTTACTGTTTGACGAAGACTCTCCCCGTCAGGGAATCGAACCCTGGTCTTCTGCGTGACAGGCAGAGATACTGTCCACTATACTAACGAGGAATCACTCTGAAATTCTTATGCCAGATTTCTGGCCGTTGTGAAGAGAAGGTATGCACTTGAACACTTTCCCTTCCGGCAAAAATTCAGTCCTGGCTGGGTTTGATCAGTCCTCAACTTCCTAGCGGAAAACCACAGCCTCGTACATGTAGGAATTGATTCTCATCCCGACCGCTTTAGAACTGACGTTAAACTGTAGCATAGTGATGAAGGTCAAGTCATGATGAAGCCATCAGATCAAGATCTTCCGCAAAGAGCAGGCATATGTTCAAAAGAAACCTAGCTGTGGTTTCCGTAGTGTAGTGGTTATCACGTTCGCCTTACACGCGAAAGGTCCCCAGTTCGAAACTGGGCGGAAACATTGACCTTTTTCCCGCCCTGTCTGCAAAAGAAAATTATTCACTTGGTCAATTAAAAAAGACTACGCTTCCAGTCTGAGCATACGCTTACTGTTTGACGAAGACTCTCCCCGTCAGGGAATCGAAACCTGGTCTTCTGCATGACAGGCAGAGTTACTGTCCACTATACTAACGAGGAATCACTCTGAAATCCTTATGACAGATTTCTGGCCGTGGTGAAGAGAAGGTACGCACTTGAACACTTTCCCTTCCGGCGAAAATTCAGTCCTGGCTGGGTTTGATCAGTCCTCAACTTCCTAGCGGAAAGCCACAGCCTCGTACATGTAGGAATTGATTCTCATCCCGACCGCTTTAGAACTGACGTTAAACTGTAGCATAGTGATGAAGGTCAAGTCATGATGAAGCCATCAGATCAAGATCTTCCGCAAAGAGCAGGCATATGTTCAAAAGAAACCTAGCTGTGTTTTCCGTAGTGTAGTGGTTATCACGTTCGCCTTACACGCGAAAGGTCCCCAGTTCGAAACTGGGCGGAAACATTGACCTTTTTCCCGCCCTGTCTGCAAAAGAAAATTATTCACTTGGTCAATTAAAAAAGACTACGCTTCCAGTCTGAGCATACGCTTACTGTTTGACGAAGACTCTCCCCGTCAGGGAATCGAACCCTGGTCTTCTGCGTGACAGGCAGAGATACTGTCCACTATACTAACGAGGAATCACTCTGAAATCCTAATGCCAGATTTCTGGCCGTTGTAAAGAGAAGGTACGCACTTGAACACTTTCCCTTCCGGCGAAAATTCAGTCCTGGCTGGGTTTGATCAGTCCTCAACTTCCTAGCGGAAAACCACAGCCTCGTACACGTAGGAATTGATTCTCATCCCGACCGCTTTAGAACTGACGTCAAACTGTAGCATAGTGATGAAGGTCAAGTCATGATGAAGCCATCAGATCAAGATCTTCCGCAAAGAGCAGGCATATGTTCAAAAGAAACCTAGCTGTGGTTTCCGTAGTGTAGTGGTTATCACGTTCGCCTTACACGCGAAACGTCCCCAGTTCGAAACTGGGCGGAAACATTGACCTTTTTCCCGCCCTGTCTGCAAAAGAAAATTATTCACTTGGTCAATTAAAAAAGACTACGCTTCCAGTCTGAGCATACGCTTACTGTTTGACGAAGACTCTCCCCGTCAGGGAATCGAAACCTGGTCTTCTGCATGACAGGCAGAGTTACTGTCCACTATACTAACGAGGAATCACTCTGAAATCCTTATGACAGATTTCTGGCCGTGGTGAAGAGAAGGTACGCACTTGAACACTTTCCCTTCCGGCGAAAATTCAGTCCTGGCTGGGTTTGATCAGTCCTCAACTTCCTAGCGGAAAGCCACAGCCTCGTACATGTAGGAATTGATTCTCATCCCGACCGCTTTAGAACTGACGTCAAACTGTAGCATAGTGATGAAGGTCAAGTCATGATGAAGCCATCAGATCAAGATCTTCCGCAAAGAGCAGGCATATGTTCAAAAGAAACCTAGCTGTGGTTTCCGTAGTGTAGTGGTTATCACGTTCGCCTTACACGCGAAAGGTCCCCAGTTCGAAACTGGGCGGAAACATTGACCTTTTTCCCGCCCTGTCTGCAAAAGAAAATTATTCACTTGGTCAATTAAAAAAGACTACACTTCCAGTCTGACTATACGCTTACTGTTTGACGAAGACTCTCCCCGTCAGGGAATCGAACCCTGGTCTTCTGCGTGACAGGCAGAGATACTGTCCACTATACTAACGAGGAATCACTCTGAAATCCTTATGACAGATTTCTGGCCGTGGTGAAGAGAAGGTACGCACTTGAACACTTTCCCTTCCGGCGAAAATTCAGTCCTGGCTGGGTTTGATCAGTCCTCAACTTCCTAGCGGAAAGCCACAGCCTCGTACATGTAGGAATTGATTCTCATCCCGACCGCTTTAGAACTGACGTCAAACTGTAGCATAGTGATGAAGGTCAAGTCATGATGAAGCCATCAGATCAAGATCTTCCGCAAAGAGCAGGCATATGTTCAAAAGAAACCTAGCTGTGGTTTCCGTAGTGTAGTGGTTATCACGTTCGCCTTACACGCGAAAGGTCCCCAGTTCGAAACTGGGCGGAAACATTGACCTTTTTCCCGCCCTGTCTGCAAAAGAAAATTATTCACTTGGTCAATTAAAAAAGACTACGCTTCCAGTCGGACTATACGCTTACTGTTTGACGAAGACTCTCCCCGTCAGGGAATCGAACCCTGGTCTTCTGCGTGACAGGCAGAGATACTGTCCACTATACTAACGAGGAATCACTCTGAAATTCTTATGCCAGATTTCTGGCCGTTGTGAAGAGAAGGTATGCACTTGAACACTTTCCCTTCCGGCGAAAATTCAGTCCTGGCTGGGTTTGATCAGTCCTCAACTTCCTAGCGGAAAACCACAGCCTCGTACATGTAGGAATTGATTCTCATCCCCACCGCTTTAGAACTGACGTCAAACTGTAGCATAGTGATGAAGGTCAAGTCATGATGAAGCCATCAGATCAAGATCTTCCGCAAAGAGCAGGCATATGTTCAAAAGAAATCTAGCTGTGGTTTCCGTAGTGTAGTGGTTATCACGTTCGCCTAACACGCGAAAGGTCCCCAGTTCGAAACTGGGCGGAAACATTGACCTTTTTCCCGCCCTGTCTGCAAAAGAAAATGATTCACTTGGTCAATTAAAAAAGACTACGCTTCCAGTATGAGCATACGCTTACTGTTTGACGAAGACTCTCCCCGTCAGGGAATCGAACCCTGGTCTTCTGTGTGACAGGCAGAGATACTGTCCACTATATTCTCATCAGATCAGCCATCAGATCAAGATCTTCCGCAAAGAGCAGGCATATGTTCAAAAGAAACCTAGCTGTGGTTTCCGTAGTGTAGTGGTTATCACGTTCGCCTTACACGCGAAAGGTCCCCAGTTCGAAACTGGGCGGAAACATTGACCTTTTTCCCGCCCTGTCTGCAAAAGAAAATTATTCACTTGGTCAATTAAAAAAGACTACGCTTCCAGTCGGACTATACGCTTACTGTTTGACGAAGACTCTCCCCGTCAGGGAATCGAACCCTGGTCTTCTGCGTGACAGGCAGAGATACTGTCCACTATACTAACGAGGAATCACTCTGAAATTCTTATGCCAGATTTCTGGCCGTTGTGAAGAGAAGGTATGCCCTTGAACACTTTCCCTTCCGGCGAAAATTCAGTCCTGGCTGGGTTTGATCAGTCCTCAACTTCCTAGCGGAAAACCACAGCCTCGTACATGTAGGAATTGATTCTCATCCCCACCGCTTTAGAACTGACGTCAAACTGTAGCATAGTGATGAAGGTCAAGTCATGATGAAGCCATCAGATCAAGATCTTCCGCAAAGAGCAGGCATATGTTCAAAAGAAATCTAGCTGTGTTTTCCGTAGTGTAGTGGTTATCACGTTCGCCTTACACGCGAAAGGTCCCCAGTTCAAAACTGGGCGGAAACATTGACCTTTTTCCCGCCCTGTCTGCAAAAGAAAATTATTCACTTGGTCAATTAAAAAAGACTACGCTTCCAGTCTGACTATACGCTTACTGTTTGACGAAGACTCTCCCCGTCAGGGAATCGAACCCTGGTCTTCTGCGTGACAGGCAGAGATACTGTCCACTATACTAACGAGGAATCACTCTGAAATCCTTATGCCAGATTTCTGACCGTTGTGAAGAGAAGGTATGCACTTGAACACTTTCCCTTCCGGCGAAAATTCAGTCCTGGCTGGATTTGATCAGTCCTCAACTTCCTAGCGGAAAACCACAGCCTCGTACATGTAGGGATTGATTCTCATCCCGACCGCTTTAGAACTGACGTCAAACTGTAGCATAGTGATGAAGGTCAAGTCATGATGAAGCCATCAGATCAAGATCTTCCGCAAAGAGCAGGCATATGTTCAAAAGAAACCTAGCTGTGGTTTCCGTAGTGTAGTGGTTATCAAGTTCGCCTTACACGCGAAAGGTCCCCAGTTCGAAACTGGGCGGAAACATTGACCTTTTTCCCGCCCTGTCTGCAAAAGAAAATTATTCACTTGGTCAATTAAAAAAGACTACGCTTCCAGTCTGAGCATACGCTTACTGTTTGACGAAGACTCTCCCCGTCAGGGAATCGAAACCTGGTCTTCTGCATGACAGGCAGAGTTACTGTCCACTATACTAACGAGGAATCACTCTGAAATCCTTATGACAGATTTCTGGCCGTGGTGAAGAGAAGGTACGCACTTGAACACTTTCCCTTCCGGCGAAAATTCAGTCCTGGCTGGGTTTGATCAGTCCTCAACTTCCTAGCGGAAAGCCACAGCCTCGTACATGTAGGAATTGATTCTCATCCCGACCGCTTTAGAACTGACGTTAAACTGTAGCATAGTGATGAAGGTCAAGTCATGATGAAGCCATCAGATCAAGATCTTCCGCAAAGAGCAGGCATATGTTCAAAAGAAACCTAGCTGTGTTTTCCGTAGTGTAGTGGTTATCACGTTCGCCTTACACGCGAAAGGTCCCCAGTTCGAAACTGGGCGGAAACATTGACCTTTTTCCAGCCCTGTCTGCAAAAGAAAATTATTCACTTGGTCAATTAAAAAAGACTACGCTTCCAGTCTGAGCATACGCTTACTGTTTGACGAAGACTCTCCCCGTCAGGGAATCGAACCCTGGTCTTCTGCATGACAGGCAGAGTTACTGTCCACTATACTAACGAGGAATCACTCTGAAATCCTTATGACAGATTTCTGGCCGTGGTGAAGAGAAGGTACGCACTTGAACACTTTCCCTTCCGGCGAAAATTCAGTCCTGGCTGGGTTTGATCAGTCCTCAACTTCCTAGCGGAAAGCCACAGCCTCGTACATGTAGGAATTGATTCTCATCCCGACCGCTTTAGAACTGACGTCAAACTGTAGCATAGTGATGAAGGTCAAGTCATGATGAAGCCATCAGATCAAGATCTTCCGCAAAGAGCAGGCATATGTTCAAAAGAAACCTAGCTGTGGTTTCCGTAGTGTAGTGGTTATCACGTTCGCCTTACACGCGAAAGGTCCCCAGTTCGAAACTGGGCGGAAACATTGACCTTTTTCCCGCCCTGTCTGCAAAAGAAAATTATTCACTTGGTCAATTAAAAAAGACTACACTTCCAGTCTGAGCATACGCTTACTGTTTGACGAAGACTCTCCCCGTCAGGGAATCGAACCCTGGTCTTCTGCGTGACAGGCAGAGATACTGTCCACTATACTAACGAGGAATCACTCTGAAATCCTAATGCCAGATTTCTGGCCGTTGTGAAGAGAAGGTATGCACTTGAACACTTTCCCTTCCGGCGAAAATTCAGTCCTGGCTGGGTTTGATCAGTCCTCAACTTCCTAGCGGAAAACCACAGCCTCGTACATGTAGGAATTGATTCTCATCCCCACCGCTTTAGAACTGACGTCAAACTGTAGCATAGTGATGAAGGTCAAGTCATGATGAAGCCATCAGATCAAGATCTTCCGCAAAGAGCAGGCATATGTTCAAAAGAAATCTAGCTGTGTTTTCCGTAGTGTAGTGGTTATCACGTTCGCCTTACACGCGAAAGGTCCCCAGTTCAAAACTGGGCGGAAACATTGACCTTTTTCCCGCCCTGTCTGCAAAAGAAAATTATTCACTTGGTCAATTAAAAAAGACTACGCTTCCAGTCTGACTATACGCTTACTGTTTGACGAAGACTCTCCCCGTCAGGGAATCGAACCCTGGTCTTCTGCGTGACAGGCAGAGATACTGTCCACTATACTAACGAGGAATCACTCTGAAATCCTTATGCCAGATTTCTGACCGTTGTGAAGAGAAGGTATGCACTTGAACACTTTCCCTTCCGGCGAAAATTCAGTCCTGGCTGGATTTGATCAGTCCTCAACTTCCTAGCGGAAAACCACAGCCTCGTACATGTAGGGATTGATTCTCATCCCGACCGCTTTAGAACTGACGTCAAACTGTAGCATAGTGATGAAGGTCAAGTCATGATGAAGCCATCAGATCAAGATCTTCCGCAAAGAGCAGGCATATGTTCAAAAGAAACCTAGCTGTGGTTTCCGTAGTGTAGTGGTTATCAAGTTCGCTTTACACGCGAAAGGTCCCCAGTTCGAAACTGGGCGGAAACATTGACCTTTTTCCCGCCCTGTCTGCAAAAGAAAATTATTCACTTGGTCAATTAAAAAAGACTACGCTTCCAGTCTGAGCATACGCTTACAGTTTGACGAAGACTCTCCCCGTCAGGGAATCCAACCCTGGTCTTCTGCGTGACAGGCAGAGATACTGTCCACTATAGTAACGAGGAATAACTCTGAAATCCTAATGCCAGATTTCTGGCCGTTGTGAAGAGAAGGTACGCACTTGAACACTTTCCCTTCCGGCAAAAATTCAGTCCTGGCTGGGTTTGATCAGTCCTCAACTTCCTAGCGGAAAACCACAGCCTCGTACATGTAGGAATTGATTCTCATCCCGACCGCTTTAGAACTGACGTTAAACTGTAGCATAGTGATGAAGGTCAAGTCATGATGAAGCCATCAGATCAAGATCTTCCGCAAAGAGCAGGCATATGTTCAAAAGAAACCTAGCTGTGGTTTCCGTAGTGTAGTGGTTATCACGTTCGCCTTACACGCGAAAGGTCCCCAGTTCGAAACTGGGCGGAAACATTGACCTTTTTCCCGCCCTGTCTGCAAAAGAAAATTATTCACTTGGTCAATTAAAAAAGACTACGCTTCCAGTCTGAGCATACGCTTACTGTTTGACGAAGACTCTCCCCGTCAGGGAATCGAAACCTGGTCTTCTGCATGACAGGCAGAGTTACTGTCCACTATACTAACGAGGAATCACTCTGAAATCCTTATGACAGATTTCTGGCCGTGGTGAAGAGAAGGTACGCACTTGAACACTTTCCCTTCCGGCGAAAATTCAGTCCTGGCTGGGTTTGATCAGTCCTCAACTTCCTAGCGGAAAGCCACAGCCTCGTACATGTAGGAATTGATTCTCATCCCGACCGCTTTAGAACTGACGTTAAACTGTAGCATAGTGATGAAGGTCAAGTCATGATGAAGCCATCAGATCAAGATCTTCCGCAAAGAGCAGGCATATGTTCAAAAGAAACCTAGCTGTGTTTTCCGTAGTGTAGTGGTTATCACGTTCGCCTTACACGCTAAAGGTCCCCAGTTCGAAACTGGGCGGAAACATTGACCTTTTTCCCGCCCTGTCTGCAAAAGAAAATTATTCACTTGGTCAATTAAAAAAGACTACGCTTCCAGTCTGAGCATACGCTTACTGTTTGACGAAGACTCTCCCCGTCAGGGAATCCAACCCTGGTCTTCTGCATGACAGGCAGAGTTACTGTCCACTATACTAACGAGGAATCACTCTGAAATCCTTATGACAGATTTCTGGCCGTGGTGAAGAGAAGGTACGCACTTGAACACTTTCCCTTCCGGCGAAAATTCAGTCCTGGCTGGGTTTGATCAGTCCTCAACTTCCTAGCGGAAAACCACAGCCTCGTACACGTAGGAATTGATTCTCATCCCGACCGCTTTAGAACTGACGTCAAACTGTAGCATAGTGATGAAGGTCAAGTCATGATGAAGCCATCAGATCAAGATCTTCCGCAAAGAGCAGGCATATGTTCAAAAGAAACCTAGCTGTGGTTTCCGTAGTGTAGTGGTTATCAAGTTCGCCTTACACGCGAAAGGTCCCCAGTTCGAAACTGGGCGGAAACATTGACCTTTTTCCCGCCCTGTCTGCAAAAGAAAATTATTCACTTGGTCAATTAAAAAAGACTACGCTTCCAGTCTGAGCATACGCTTACTGTTTGACGAAGACTCTCCCCGTCAGGGAATCCAACCCTGGTCTTCTGCGTGACAGGCAGAGATACTGTCCACTATAGTAACGAGGAATAACTCTGAAATCCTAATGCCAGATTTCTGGCCGTTGTGAAGAGAAGGTACGCACTTGAACACTTTCCCTTCCGGCAAAAATTCAGTCCTGGCTGGGTTTGATCAGTCCTCAACTTCCTAGCGGAAAACCACAGCCTCGTACATGTAGGAATTGATTCTCATCCCGACCGCTTTAGAACTGACGTTAAACTGTAGCATAGTGATGAAGGTCAAGTCATGATGAAGCCATCAGATCAAGATCTTCCGCAAAGAGCAGGCATATGTTCAAAAGAAACCTAGCTGTGGTTTCCGTAGTGTAGTGGTTATCACGTTCGCCTTACACGCGAAAGGTCCCCAGTTCGAAACTGGGCGGAAACATTGACCTTTTTCCCGCCCTGTCTGCAAAAGAAAATTATTCACTTGGTCAATTAAAAAAGACTACGCTTCCAGTCTGAGCATACGCTTACTGTTTGACGAAGACTCTCCCCGTCAGGGAATCGAAACCTGGTCTTCTGCATGACAGGCAGAGTTACTGTCCACTATACTAACGAGGAATCACTCTGAAATCCTTATGACAGATTTCTGGCCGTGGTGAAGAGAAGGTACGCACTTGAACACTTTCCCTTCCGGCGAAAATTCAGTCCTGGCTGGGTTTGATCAGTCCTCAACTTCCTAGCGGAAAGCCACAGCCTCGTACATGTAGGAATTGATTCTCATCCCGACCGCTTTAGAACTGACGTCAAACTGTAGCATAGTGATGAAGGTCAAGTCATGATGAAGCCATCAGATCAAGATCTTCCGCAAAGAGCAGGCATATGTTCAAAAGAAACCTAGCTGTGGTTTCCGTAGTGTAGTGGTTATCACGTTCGCCTTACACGCGAAACGTCCCCAGTTCGAAACTGGGCGGAAACATTGACCTTTTTCCCGCCCTGTCTGCAAAAGAAAATTATTCACTTGGTCAATTAAAAAAGACTACGCTTCCAGTCTGAGCATACGCTTACTGTTTGACGAAGACTCTCCCCGTCAGGGAATCGAAACCTGGTCTTCTGCATGACAGGCAGAGTTACTGTCCACTATACTAACGAGGAATCACTCTGAAATCCTTATGACAGATTTCTGGCCGTGGTGAAGAGAAGGTACGCACTTGAACACTTTCCCTTCCGGCGAAAATTCAGTCCTGGCTGGGTTTGATCAGTCCTCAACTTCCTAGCGGAAAACCACAGCCTCGTACATGTAGGAATTGATTCTCATCCCGACCGCTTTAGAACTGACGTCAAACTGTAGCATAGTGATGAAGGTCAAGTCATGATGAAGCCATCAGATCAAGATCTTCCGCAAAGAGCAGGCATATGTTCAAAAGAAACCTAGCTGTGGTTTCCGTAGTGTAGTGGTTATCACGTTCGCCTAACACGCGAAAGGTCCCCAGTTCGAAACTGGGCGGAAACATTGACCTTTATCCCGCCTTCTCTGCAAAAGAAAATTATTCACTTGGTCAATTAAAAAAGACTATGCTTCCAGTCTGAGCATACGCTTACTGTTTGACGAAGACTCTCCCCGTCAGGGAATCGAAACCTGGTCTTCTGCGTGACAGGCAGAGTTACTGTCCACTATACTAATGAGGAATCACTCTGAAATCCTTATGACAGATTTCTGGCCGTGGTGAAGAGAAGGTACGCACTTGAACACTTTCCCTTCCGGCGAAAATTCAGTCCTGGCTGGGTTTGATCAGTCCTCAACTTCCTAGCGGAAAGCCACAGCCTCGTACATGTAGGAATTGATTCTCATCCCGACCGCTTTAGAACTGACGTCAAACTGTAGCATAGTGATGAAGGTCAAGTCATGATGAAGCCATCAGATCAAGATCTTCCGCAAAGAGCAGGCATATGTTCAATAGAAACCTAGCTGTGGTTTCCGTAGTGTAGTGGTTATCACGTTCGCCTTACACGCGAAAGGTCCCCAGTTCGAAACTGGGCGGAAACATTGACCTTTTTCCCGCCCTGTCTGCAAAAGAAAATTATTCACTTGGTCAATTAAAAAAGACTACACTTCCAGTCTGACTATACGCTTACTGTTTGACGAAGACTCTCCCCGTCAGGGAATCGAACCCTGGTCTTCTGCATGACAGGCAGAGATACTGTCCACTATACTAACGAGGAATCACTCTGAAATCCTTATGCCAGATTTCTAGCCGTTGTGAAGAGAAGGTACGCACTTGAACACTTTCCCTTCCGGCAAAAATTCAGTCCTGGCTGGGTTTGATCAGTCCTCAACTTCCTAGCGGAAAACCACAGCCTCGTACATGTAGGAATTGATTCTCATCCCGACCGCTTTAGAACTGACGTCAAACTGTAGCATAGTGATGAAGGTCAAGTCATGATGAAGCCATCAGATCAAGATCTTCCGCAAAGAGCAGGGATATGTTCAAGAGAAACCTAGCCGTGGTTTTTGTAGTGTAGTGGTTATCACGTTCGCCTTACACGCGAAAGGTCCCCAGTTCGAAACTGGGCGGAAACATTGACCTTTATCCCGCCTTCTCTGCAAAAGAAAATTATTCACTTCGTCAATTAAAAAAGACTACGCTTCCAGTCTGAGCATACGCTTACTGTTTGACGAAGACTCTCCCCGTCAGGGAATCGAAACCTGGTCTTCTGCATGACAGGCAGAGATACTGTCCACTATACTAACGAGGAATCACTCTGAAATCCTTATGACAGATTTCTGGCCGTGGTGAAGAGAAGGTACGCACTTGAACACTTTCCCTTCCGGCGAAAATTCAGTCCTGGCTGGGTTTGATCAGTCCTCAACTTCCTAGCGGAAAGCCACAGCCTCGTACATGTAGGAATTGATTCTCATCCCGACCGCTTTAGAACTGACGTCAAACTGTAGCATAGTGATGAAGGTCAAGTCATGATGAAGCCATCAGATCAAGATCTTCCGCAAAGAGCAGGCATATGTTCAAAAGAAACCTAGCTGTGGTTTCCGTAGTGTAGTGGTTATCACGTTCGCCTTACACGCGAAAGGTCCCCAGTTCGAAACTGGGCGGAAACATTGACCTTTTTCCCGCCCTGTCTGCAAAAGAAAATTATTCACTTGGTCAATTAAAAAAGACTACACTTCCAGTCTGACTATACGCTTACTGTTTGACGAAGACTCTCCCCGTCAGGGAATCGAACCCTGGTCTTCTGCATGACAGGCAGAGATACTGTCCACTATACTAACGAGGAATCACTCTGAAATCCTTATGCCAGATTTCTAGCCGTTGTGAAGAGAAGGTACGCACTTGAACACTTTCCCTTCCGGCAAAAATTCAGTCCTGGCTGGGTTTGATCAGTCCTCAACTTCCTAGCGGAAAACCACAGCCTCGTACATGTAGGAATTGATTCTCATCCCGACCGCTTTAGAACTGACGTCAAACTGTAGCATAGTGATGAAGGTCAAGTCATGATGAAACCATCAGATCAAGATCTTCCGCAAAGAGCAGGGATATGTTCAAGAGAAACCTAGCCGTGGTTTTTGTAGTGTAGTGGTTATCACGTTCGCCTTACACGCGAAAGGTCCCCAGTTCGAAACTGGGCGGAAACATTGACCTTTATCCCGCCTTCTCTGCAAAAGAAAATTATTCACTTCGTCAATTAAAAAAGACTACGCTTCCAGTCTGAGCATACGCTTACTGTTTGACGAAGACTCTCCCCGTCAGGGAATCGAAACCTGGTCTTCTGCATGACAGGCAGAGATACTGTCCACTATACTAACGAGGAATCACTCTGAAATCCTTATGCCAGATTTCTGGCCGTGGTGAAGAGAAGGTACGCACTTGAACACTTTCCCTTCCGGCGAAAATTCAGTCCTGGCTGGGTTTGATCAGTCCTCAACTTCCTAGCGGAAAACCACAGCCTCGTACATGTAGGAATTGATTCTCATCCCGACCGCTTTAGAACTGACGTCAAACTGTAGCATAGTGATGAAGGTCAAGTCATGATGAAGCCATCAGATCAAGATCTTCCGCAAAGAGCAGGCATATGTTCAAAAGAAACCTAGCTGTGGTTTCCGTAGTGTAGTGGTTATCACGTTCGCCTTACACGCGAAAGGTCCCCAGTTCGAAACTGGGCGGAAACATTGACCTTTTTCCCGCCCTGTCTGCAAAAGAAAATTATTCACTTGGTCAATTAAAAAACACTACGCTTCCAGTCTGACTATACGCTTACTGTTTGACGAAGACTCTCCCCGTCAGGGAATCGAAACCTGGTCTTCTGCGTGACAGGCAGAGATACTGTCCAATATACTAACGAGGAATCACTCTGAAATCCTTATGCCAGATTTCTGGCCGTTGTGAAGAGAAGGTACGCACTTGAACACTTTCCCTTCCGGCAAAAATTCAGTCCTGGCTGGATTTGATCAGTCCTCAACTTCCTAGCGGAAAACCACAGCCTCGTACATGTAGGGATTGATTCTCATCCCGACCGCTTTAGAACTGACTTTAAACTGTAGCATAGTGATGACGGTCAAGTCATGATGAAGCCATCAGATCAAGATCTTCCGCAAAGAGCAGGCATATGTTTAAAAGAAACCTAGCTGTGGTTTCCGTAGTGTAGTGGTTATCACGTTCGCCTTACACGCGGAAGGTCCCCAGTTCGAACCTGGGCGGAAACATTGACCTTTTTCCCGCCCTGTCTGCAAAAGAAAATTATTCACTTGGTCAATTAAAAAAGACTACGCTTCCAGTCTGACTATACGCTTACTGTTTGACGAAGACTCTCCCCGTCAGGGAATCGAACCCTGGTCTTCTGCATGACAGGCAGAGATACTGTCCACTATACTAACGAGGAATCACTCTGAAATCCTTATGCCAGATTTCTGGCCGTTGTGAAGAGAAGGTACGCACTTGAACACTTTCCCTTCCGGCAAAAATTCAGTCCTGGCTGGGTTTGATCAGTCCTCAACTTCCTAGCGGAAAACCACAGCCTCGTACATGTAGGAATTGATTCTCATCCCGACCGCTTTAGAACTGACGTCAAACTGTAGCATAGTGATGAAGGTCAAGTCATGATGAAGCCATCAGATCAAGATCTTCCGCAAAGAGCAGGGATATGTTCAAGAGAAACCTAGCCGTGGTTTTTGTAGTGTAGTGGTTATCACGTTCGCCTTACACGCGAAAGGTCCCCAGTTCGAAACTGGGCGGAAACATTGACCTTTATCCCGTCTTCTCTGCAAAAGAAAATTATTCACTTGGTCAATTAAAAAAGACTACGCTTCCAGTCTGAGCATACGCTTACTGTTTGACGAAGACTCTCCCCGTCAGGGAATCGAAACCTGGTCTTCTGCATGACAGGCAGAGATACTGTCCACTATACTAACGAGGAATCACTCTGAAATCCTTATGCCAGATTTCTGGCCGTGGTGAAGAGAAGGTACGCACTTGAACACTTTCCCTTCCGGCGAAAATTCAGTCCTGGCTGGGTTTGATCAGTCCTCAACTTCCTAGCGGAAAACCACAGCCTCGTACATGTAGGAATTGATTCTCATCCCGACCGCTTTAGAACTGACGTCAAACTGTAGCATAGTGATGAAGGTCAAGTCATGATGAAGCCATCAGATCAAGATCTTCCGCAAAGAGCAGGCATATGTTCAAAAGAAACCTAGCTGTGGTTTCCGTAGTGTAGTGGTTATCACGTTCGCCTTACACGCGAAAGGTCCCCAGTTCGAAACTGGGCGGAAACATTGACCTTTTTCCCGCCCTGTCTGCAAAAGAAAATTATTCACTTGGTCAATTAAAAAAGACTACGCTTCCAGTCTGACTATACGCTTACTGTTTGACGAAGACTCTCCCCGTCAGGGAATCGAAACCTGGTCTTCTGCGTGACAGGCAGAGATACTGTCCACTATACTAACGAGGAATCACTCTGAAATCCTTATGCCAGATTTCTGGCCGTTGTGAAGAGAAGGTACGCACTTGAACACTTTCCCTTCCGGCGAAAATTCAGTCCTGGCTGGATTTGATCAGTCCTCAACTTCCTAGCGGAAAACCACAGCCTCGTACATGTAGGGATTGATTCTCATCCCGACCGCTTTAGAACTGACTTTAAACTGTAGCATAGTGATGACGGTCAAGTCATGATGAAGCCATCAGATCAAGATCTTCCGCAAAGAGCAGGCATATGTTTAAAAGAAACCTAGCTGTGGTTTCCGTAGTGTAGTGGTTATCACGTTCGCCTTACACGCGGAAGGTCCCCAGTTCGAACCTGGGCGGAAACATTGACCTTTTTCCCGCCCTGTCTGCAAAAGAAAATTATTCACTTGGTCAATTAAAAAAGACTACGCTTCCAGTCTGACTATACGCTTACTGTTTGACGAAGACTCTCCCCGTCAGGGAATCGAACCCTGGTCTTCTGCATGACAGGCAGAGATACTGTCCACTATACTAACGAGGAATCACTCTGAAATCCTTATGCCAGATTTCTAGCCGTTGTGAAGAGAAGGTACGCACTTGAACACTTTCCCTTCCGGCAAAAATTCAGTCCTGGCTGGGTTTGATCAGTCCTCAACTTCCTAGCGGAAAACCACAGCCTCGTACATGTAGGAATTGATTCTCATCCCGACCGCTTTAGAACTGACGTCAAACTGTAGCATAGTGATGAAGGTCAAGTCATGATGAAGCCATCAGATCAAGATCTTCCGCAAAGAGCAGGGATATGTTCAAGAGAAACCTAGCCGTGGTTTTTGTAGTGTAGTGGTTATCACGTTCGCCTTACACGCGAAAGGTCCCCAGTTCGAAACTGGGCGGAAACATTGACCTTTATCCCGCCTTCTCTGCAAAAGAAAATTATTCACTTCGTCAATTAAAAAAGACTACGCTTCCAGTCTGAGCATACGCTTACTGTTTGACGAAGACTCTCCCCGTCAGGGAATCGAAACCTGGTCTTCTGCATGACAGGCAGAGATACTGTCCACTATACTAACGAGGAATCACTCTGAAATCCTTATGCCAGATTTCTGGCCGTGGTGAAGAGAAGGTACGCACTTGAACACTTTCCCTTCCGGCGAAAATTCAGTCCTGGCTGGGTTTGATCAGTCCTCAACTTCCTAGCGGAAAACCACAGCCTCGTACATGTAGGAATTGATTCTCATCCCGACCGCTTTAGAACTGACGTCAAACTGTAGCATAGTGATGAAGGTCAAGTCATGATGAAGCCATCAGATCAAGATCTTCCGCAAAGAGCAGGCATATGTTCAAAAGAAACCTAGCTGTGGTTTCCGTAGTGTAGTGGTTATCACGTTCGCCTTACACGCGGAAGGTCCCCAGTTCGAACCTGGGCGGAAACATTGACCTTTTTCCCGCCCTGTCTGCAAAAGAAAATTATTCACTTGGTCAATTAAAAAAGACTACGCTTCCAGTCTGACTATACGCTTACTGTTTGACGAAGACTCTCCCCGTCAGGGAATCGAACCCTGGTCTTCTGCATGACAGGCAGAGATACTGTCCACTATACTAACGAGGAATCACTCTGAAATCCTTATGCCAGATTTCTGGCCGTTGTGAAGAGAAGGTACGCACTTGAACACTTTCCCTTCCGGCAAAAATTCAGTCCTGGCTGGGTTTGATCAGTCCTCAACTTCCTAGCGGAAAACCACAGCCTCGTACATGTAGGAATTGATTCTCATCCCGACCGCTTTAGAACTGACGTCAAACTGTAGCATAGTGATGAAGGTCAAGTCATGATGAAGCCATCAGATCAAGATCTTCCGCAAAGAGCAGGGATATGTTCAAGAGAAACCTAGCCGTGGTTTTTGTAGTGTAGTGGTTATCACGTTCGCCTTACACGCGAAAGGTCCCCAGTTCGAAACTGGGCGGAAACATTGACCTTTATCCCGCCTTCTCTGCAAAAGAAAATTATTCACTTGGTCAATTAAAAAAGACTACGCTTCCAGTCTGAGCATACGCTTACTGTTTGACGAAGACTCTCCCCGTCAGGGAATCGAAACCTGGTCTTCTGCATGACAGGCAGAGATACTGTCCACTATACTAACGAGGAATCACTCTGAAATCCTTATGCCAGATTTCTGGCCGTGGTGAAGAGAAGGTACGCACTTGAACACTTTCCCTTCCGGCGAAAATTCAGTCCTGGCTGGGTTTGATCAGTCCTCAACTTCCTAGCGGAAAACCACAGCCTCGTACATGTAGGAATTGATTCTCATCCCGACCGCTTTAGAACTGACGTCAAACTGTAGCATAGTGATGAAGGTCAAGTCATGATGAAGCCATCAGATCAAGATCTTCCGCAAAGAGCAGGCATATGTTCAAAAGAAACCCAGCTGTGGTTTCCGTAGTGTAGTGGTTATCACGTTCGCCTTACACGCGAAAGGTCCCCAGTTCGAAACTGGGCGGAAACATTGACCTTTTTCCCGCCCTGTCTGCAAAAGAAAATTATTCACTTGGTCAATTAAAAAAGACTACGCTTCCAGTCTGACTATACGCTTACTGTTTGACGAAGACTCTCCCCGTCAGGGAATCGAAACCTGGTCTTCTGCGTGACAGGCAGAGATACTGTCCACTATACTAACGAGGAATCACTCTGAAATCCTTATGCCAGATTTCTGGCCGTTGTGAAGAGAAGGTACGCACTTGAACACTTTCCCTTCCGGCGAAAATTCAGTCCTGGCTGGATTTGATCAGTCCTCAACTTCCTAGCGGAAAACCACAGCCTCGTACATGTAGGGATTGATTCTCATCCCGACCGCTTTAGAACTGACTTTAAACTGTAGCATAGTGATGACGGTCAAGTCATGATGAAGCCATCAGATCAAGATCTTCCGCAAAGAGCAGGCATATGTTTAAAAGAAACCTAGCTGTGGTTTCCGTAGTGTAGTGGTTATCACGTTCGCCTTACACGCGGAAGGTCCCCAGTTCGAACCTGGGCGGAAACATTGACCTTTTTCCCGCCCTGTCTGCAAAAGAAAATTATTCACTTGGTCAATTAAAAAAGACTACGCTTCCAGTCTGACTATACGCTTACTGTTTGACGAAGACTCTCCCCGTCAGGGAATCGAACCCTGGTCTTCTGCATGACAGGCAGAGATACTGTCCACTATACTAACGAGGAATCACTCTGAAATCCTTATGCCAGATTTCTAGCCGTTGTGAAGAGAAGGTACGCACTTGAACACTTTCCCTTCCGGCAAAAATTCAGTCCTGGCTGGGTTTGATCAGTCCTCAACTTCCTAGCGGAAAACCACAGCCTCGTACATGTAGGAATTGATTCTCATCCCGACCGCTTTAGAACTGACGTCAAACTGTAGCATAGTGATGAAGGTCAAGTCATGATGAAGCCATCAGATCAAGATCTTCCGCAAAGAGCAGGGATATGTTCAAGAGAAACCTAGCCGTGGTTTTTGTAGTGTAGTGGTTATCACGTTCGCCTTACACGCGAAAGGTCCCCAGTTCGAAACTGGGCGGAAACATTGACCTTTATCCCGCCTTCTCTGCAAAAGAAAATTATTCACTTCGTCAATTAAAAAAGACTACGCTTCCAGTCTGAGCATACGCTTACTGTTTGACGAAGACTCTCCCCGTCAGGGAATCGAAACCTGGTCTTCTGCATGACAGGCAGAGATACTGTCCACTATACTAACGAGGAATCACTCTGAAATCCTTATGCCAGATTTCTGGCCGTGGTGAAGAGAAGGTACGCACTTGAACACTTTCCCTTCCGGCGAAAATTCAGTCCTGGCTGGGTTTGATCAGTCCTCAACTTCCTAGCGGAAAACCACAGCCTCGTACATGTAGGAATTGATTCTCATCCCGACCGCTTTAGAACTGACGTCAAACTGTAGCATAGTGATGAAGGTCAAGTCATGATGAAGCCATCAGATCAAGATCTTCCGCAAAGAGCAGGCATATGTTCAAAAGAAACCTAGCTGTGGTTTCCGTAGTGTAGTGGTTATCACGTTCGCCTTACACGCGAAAGGTCCCCAGTTCGAAACTGGGTGGAAACATTGACCTTTTTCCCGCCCTGTCTGCAAAAGAAAATTATTCACTTGGTCAATTAAAAAACACTACGCTTCCAGTCTGACTATACGCTTACTGTTTGACGAAGACTCTCCCCGTCAGGGAATCGAAACCTGGTCTTCTGCGTGACAGGCAGAGATACTGTCCAATATACTAACGAGGAATCACTCTGAAATCCTTATGCCAGATTTCTGGCCGTTGTGAAGAGAAGGTACGCATTTGAACACTTTCCCTTCCGGCAAAAATTCAGTCCTGGCTGGATTTGATCAGTCCTCAACTTCCTAGCGGAAAACCACAGCCTCGTACATGTAGGGATTGATTCTCATCCCGACCGCTTTAGAACTGACTTTAAACTGTAGCATAGTGATGACGGTCAAGTCATGATGAAGCCATCAGATCAAGATCTTCCGCAAAGAGCAGGCATATGTTTAAAAGAAACCTAGCTGTGGTTTCCGTAGTGTAGTGGTTATCACGTTCGCCTTACACGCGGAAGGTCCCCAGTTCGAACATGGGCGGAAACATTGACCTTTTTCCCGCCCTGTCTGCAAAAGAAAATTATTCACTTGGTCAATTAAAAAAGACTACGCTTCCAGTCTGACTATACGCTTACTGTTTGACGAAGACTCTCCCCGTCAGGGAATCGAACCCTGGTCTTCTGCATGACAGGCAGAGATACTGTCCACTATACTAACGAGGAATCACTCTGAAATCCTTATGCCAGATTTCTGGCCGTTGTGAAGAGAAGGTACGCACTTGAACACTTTCCCTTCCGGCAAAAATTCAGTCCTGGCTGGGTTTGATCAGTCCTCAACTTCCTAGCGGAAAACCACAGCCTCGTACATGTAGGAATTGATTCTCATCCCGACCGCTTTAGAACTGACGTCAAACTGTAGCATAGTGATGAAGGTCAAGTCATGATGAAGCCATCAGATCAAGATCTTCCGCAAAGAGCAGGGATATGTTCAAGAGAAACCTAGCCGTGGTTTTTGTAGTGTAGTGGTTATCACGTTCGCCTTACACGCGAAAGGTCCCCAGTTCGAAACTGGGCGGAAACATTGACCTTTATCCCGCCTTCTCTGCAAAAGAAAATTATTCACTTGGTCAATTAAAAAAGACTACGCTTCCAGTCTGACTATACGCTTACTGTTTGACGAAGACTCTCCCCGTCAGGGAATCGAACCCTGGTCTTCTGCATGACAGGCAGAGATACTGTCCACTATACTAACGAGGAATCACTCTGAAATCCTTATGCCAGATTTCTAGCCGTTGTGAAGAGAAGGTACGCACTTGAACACTTTCCCTTCCGGCAAAAATTCAGTCCTGGCTGGGTTTGATCAGTCCTCAACTTCCTAGCGGAAAACCACAGCCTCGTACATGTAGGAATTGATTCTCATCCCGACCGCTTTAGAACTGACGTCAAACTGTAGCATAGTGATGAAGGTCAAGTCATGATGAAGCCATCAGATCAAGATCTTCCGCAAAGAGCAGGGATATGTTCAAGAGAAACCTAGCCGTGGTTTTTGTAGTGTAGTGGTTATCACGTTCGCCTTACACGCGAAAGGTCCCCAGTTCGAAACTGGGCGGAAACATTGACCTTTATCCCGCCTTCTCTGCAAAAGAAAATTATTCACTTCGTCAATTAAAAAAGACTACGCTTCCAGTCTGAGCATACGCTTACTGTTTGACGAAGACTCTCCCCGTCAGGGAATCGAAACCTGGTCTTCTGCGTGACAGGCAGAGATACTGTCCACTATACTAACGAGGAATCACTCTGAAATCCTTATGCCAGATTTCTGGCCGTTGTGAAGAGAAGGTACGCACTTGAACACTTTCCCTTCCGGCGAAAATTCAGTCCTGGCTGGATTTGATCAGTCCTCAACTTCCTAGCGGAAAACCACAGCCTCGTACATGTAGGGATTGATTCTCATCCCGACCGCTTTAGAACTGACTTTAAACTGTAGCATAGTGATGACGGTCAAGTCATGATGAAGCCATCAGATCAAGATCTTCCGCAAAGAGCAGGCATATGTTTAAAAGAAACCTAGCTGTGGTTTCCGTAGTGTAGTGGTTATCACGTTCGCCTTACACGCGGAAGGTCCCCAGTTCGAACCTGGGCGGAAACATTGACCTTTTTCCCGCCCTGTCTGCAAAAGAAAATTATTCACTTGGTCAATTAAAAAAGACTACGCTTCCAGTCTGACTATACGCTTACTGTTTGACGAAGACTCTCCCCGTCAGGGAATCGAACCCTGGTCTTCTGCATGACAGGCAGAGATACTGTCCACTATACTAACGAGGAATCACTCTGAAATCCTTATGCCAGATTTCTAGCCGTTGTGAAGAGAAGGTACGCACTTGAACACTTTCCCTTCCGGCAAAAATTCAGTCTTGGCTGGGTTTGATCAGTCCTCAACTTCCTAGCGGAAAACCACAGCCTCGTACATGTAGGAATTGATTCTCATCCCGACCGCTTTAGAACTGACGTCAAACTGTAGCATAGTGATGAAGGTCAAGTCATGATGAAGCCATCAGATCAAGATCTTCCGCAAAGAGCAGGGATATGTTCAAGAGAAACCTAGCCGTGGTTTTTGTAGTGTAGTGGTTATCACGTTCGCCTTACACGCGAAAGGTCCCCAGTTCGAAACTGGGCGGAAACATTGACCTTTATCCCGCCTTCTCTGCAAAAGAAAATTATTCACTTCGTCAATTAAAAAAGACTACGCTTCCAGTCTGAGCATACGCTTACTGTTTGACGAAGACTCTCCCCGTCAGGGAATCGAAACCTGGTCTTCTGCATGACAGGCAGAGATACTGTCCACTATACTAACGAGGAATCACTCTGAAATCCTTATGCCAGATTTCTGGCCGTGGTGAAGAGAAGGTACGCACTTGAACACTTTCCCTTCCGGCGAAAATTCAGTCCTGGCTGGGTTTGATCAGTCCTCAACTTCCTAGCGGAAAACCACAGCCTCGTACATGTAGGAATTGATTCTCATCCCGACCGCTTTAGAACTGACGTCAAACTGTAGCATAGTGATGAAGGTCAAGTCATGATGAAGCCATCAGATCAAGATCTTCCGCAAAGAGCAGGCATATGTTCAAAAGAAACCTAGCTGTGGTTTCCGTAGTGTAGTGGTTATCACGTTCGCCTTACACGCGAAAGGTCCCCAGTTCGAAACTGGGTGGAAACATTGACCTTTTTCCCGCCCTGTCTGCAAAAGAAAATTATTCACTTGGTCAATTAAAAAACACTACGCTTCCAGTCTGACTATACGCTTACTGTTTGACGAAGACTCTCCCCGTCAGGGAATCGAAACCTGGTCTTCTGCGTGACAGGCAGAGATACTGTCCAATATACTAACGAGGAATCACTCTGAAATCCTTATGCCAGATTTCTGGCCGTTGTGAAGAGAAGGTACGCACTTGAACACTTTCCCTTCCGGCAAAAATTCAGTCCTGGCTGGATTTGATCAGTCCTCAACTTCCTAGCGGAAAACCACAGCCTCGTACATGTAGGGATTGATTCTCATCCCGACCGCTTTAGAACTGACTTTAAACTGTAGCATAGTGATGACGGTCAAGTCATGATGAAGCCATCAGATCAAGATCTTCCGCAAAGAGCAGGCATATGTTTAAAAGAAACCTAGCTGTGGTTTCCGTAGTGTAGTGGTTATCACGTTCGCCTTACACGCGGAAGGTCCCCAGTTCGAACATGGGCGGAAACATTGACCTTTTTCCCGCCCTGTCTGCAAAAGAAAATTATTCACTTGGTCAATTAAAAAAGACTACGCTTCCAGTCTGACTATACGCTTACTGTTTGACGAAGACTCTCCCCGTCAGGGAATCGAACCCTGGTCTTCTGCATGACAGGCAGAGATACTGTCCACTATACTAACGAGGAATCACTCTGAAATCCTTATGCCAGATTTCTGGCCGTTGTGAAGAGAAGGTACGCACTTGAACACTTTCCCTTCCGGCAAAAATTCAGTCCTGGCTGGGTTTGATCAGTCCTCAACTTCCTAGCGGAAAACCACAGCCTCGTACATGTAGGAATTGATTCTCATCCCGACCGCTTTAGAACTGACGTCAAACTGTAGCATAGTGATGAAGGTCAAGTCATGATGAAGCCATCAGATCAAGATCTTCCGCAAAGAGCAGGGATATGTTCAAGAGAAACCTAGCCGTGGTTTTTGTAGTGTAGTGGTTATCACGTTCGCCTTACACGCGAAAGGTCCCCAGTTCGAAACTGGGCGGAAACATTGACCTTTATCCCGCCTTCTCTGCAAAAGAAAATTATTCACTTGGTCAATTAAAAAAGACTACGCTTCCAGTCTGAGCATACGCTTACTGTTTGACGAAGACTCTCCCCGTCAGGGAATCGAAACCTGGTCTTCTGCATGACAGGCAGAGATACTGTCCACTATACTAACGAGGAATCACTCTGAAATCCTTATGCCAGATTTCTGGCCGTGGTGAAGAGAAGGTACGCACTTGAACACTTTCCCTTCCGGCGAAAATTCAGTCCTGGCTGGGTTTGATCAGTCCTCAACTTCCTAGCGGAAAACCACAGCCTCGTACATGTAGGAATTGATTCTCATCCCGACCGCTTTAGAACTGACGTCAAACTGTAGCATAGTGATGAAGGTCAAGTCATGATGAAGCCATCAGATCAAGATCTTCCGCAAAGAGCAGGCATATGTTCAAAAGAAACCTAGCTGTGGTTTCCGTAGTGTAGTGGTTATCACGTTCGCCTTACACGCGAAAGGTCCCCAGTTCGAAACTGGGTGGAAACATTGACCTTTTTCCCGCCCTGTCTGCAAAAGAAAATTATTCACTTGGTCAATTAAAAAACACTACGCTTCCAGTCTGACTATACGCTTACTGTTTGACGAAGACTCTCCCCGTCAGGGAATCGAAACCTGGTCTTCTGCGTGACAGGCAGAGATACTGTCCAATATACTAACGAGGAATCACTCTGAAATCCTTATGCCAGATTTCTGGCCGTTGTGAAGAGAAGGTACGCACTTGAACACTTTCCCTTCCGGCAAAAATTCAGTCCTGGCTGGATTTGATCAGTCCTCAACTTCCTAGCGGAAAACCACAGCCTCGTACATGTAGGGATTGATTCTCATCCCGACCGCTTTAGAACTGACTTTAAACTGTAGCATAGTGATGACGGTCAAGTCATGATGAAGCCATCAGATCAAGATCTTCCGCAAAGAGCAGGCATATGTTTAAAAGAAACCTAGCTGTGGTTTCCGTAGTGTAGTGGTTATCACGTTCGCCTTACACGCGGAAGGTCCCCAGTTCGAACCTGGGCGGAAACATTGACCTTTTTCCCGCCCTGTCTGCAAAAGAAAATTATTCACTTGGTCAATTAAAAAAGACTACGCTTCCAGTCTGACTATACGCTTACTGTTTGACGAAGACTCTCCCCGTCAGGGAATCGAACCCTGGTCTTCTGCATGACAGGCAGAGATACTGTCCACTATACTAACGAGGAATCACTCTGAAATCCTTATGCCGGATTTCTAGCCGTTGTGAAGAGAAGGTACGCACTTGAACACTTTCCCTTCCGGCAAAAATTCAGTCCTGGCTGGGTTTGATCAGTCCTCAACTTCCTAGCGGAAAACCACAGCCTCGTACATGTAGGAATTGATTCTCATCCCGACCGCTTTAGAACTGACGTCAAACTGTAGCATAGTGATGAAGGTCAAGTCATGATGAAGCCATCAGATCAAGATCTTCCGCAAAGAGCAGGGATATGTTCAAGAGAAACCTAGCCGTGGTTTTTGTAGTGTAGTGGTTATCACGTTCGCCTTACACGCGAAAGGTCCCCAGTTCGAAACTGGGCGGAAACATTGACCTTTATCCCGCCTTCTCTGCAAAAGAAAATTATTCACTTCGTCAATTAAAAAAGACTACGCTTCCAGTCTGAGCATACGCTTACTGTTTGACGAAGACTCTCCCCGTCAGGGAATCGAAACCTGGTCTTCTGCATGACAGGCAGAGATACTGTCCACTATACTAACGAGGAATCACTCTGAAATCCTTATGCCAGATTTCTGGCCGTGGTGAAGAGAAGGTACGCACTTGAACACTTTCCCTTCCGGCGAAAATTCAGTCCTGGCTGGGTTTGATCAGTCCTCAACTTCCTAGCGGAAAACCACAGCCTCGTACATGTAGGAATTGATTCTCATCCCGACCGCTTTAGAACTGACGTCAAACTGTAGCATAGTGATGAAGGTCAAGTCATGATGAAGCCATCAGATCAAGATCTTCCGCAAAGAGCAGGCATATGTTCAAAAGAAACCTAGCTGTGGTTTCCGTAGTGTAGTGGTTATCACGTTCGCCTTACACGCGAAAGGTCCCCAGTTCGAAACTGGGTGGAAACATTGACCTTTTTCCCGCCCTGTCTGCAAAAGAAAATTATTCACTTGGTCAATTAAAAAACACTACGCTTCCAGTCTGACTATACGCTTACTGTTTGACGAAGACTCTCCCCGTCAGGGAATCGAAACCTGGTCTTCTGCGTGACAGGCAGAGATACTGTCCAATATACTAACGAGGAATCACTCTGAAATCCTTATGCCAGATTTCTGGCCGTTGTGAAGAGAAGGTACGCACTTGAACACTTTCCCTTCCGGCAAAAATTCAGTCCTGGCTGGATTTGATCAGTCCTCAACTTCCTAGCGGAAAACCACAGCCTCGTACATGTAGGGATTGATTCTCATCCCGACCGCTTTAGAACTGACTTTAAACTGTAGCATAGTGATGACGGTCAAGTCATGATGAAGCCATCAGATCAAGATCTTCCGCAAAGAGCAGGCATATGTTTAAAAGAAACCTAGCTGTGGTTTCCGTAGTGTAGTGGTTATCACGTTCGCCTTACACGCGGAAGGTCCCCAGTTCGAACATGGGCGGAAACATTGACCTTTTTCCCGCCCTGTCTGCAAAAGAAAATTATTCACTTGGTCAATTAAAAAAGACTACGCTTCCAGTCTGACTATACGCTTACTGTTTGACGAAGACTCTCCCCGTCAGGGAATCGAACCCTGGTCTTCTGCATGACAGGCAGAGATACTGTCCACTATACTAACGAGGAATCACTCTGAAATCCTTATGCCAGATTTCTGGCCGTTGTGAAGAGAAGGTACGCACTTGAACACTTTCCCTTCCGGCAAAAATTCAGTCCTGGCTGGGTTTGATCAGTCCTCAACTTCCTAGCGGAAAACCACAGCCTCGTACATGTAGGAATTGATTCTCATCCCGACCGCTTTAGAACTGACGTCAAACTGTAGCATAGTGATGAAGGTCAAGTCATGATGAAGCCATCAGATCAAGATCTTCCGCAAAGAGCAGGGATATGTTCAAGAGAAACCTAGCCGTGGTTTTTGTAGTGTAGTGGTTATCACGTTCGCCTTACACGCGAAAGGTCCCCAGTTCGAAACTGGGCGGAAACATTGACCTTTATCCCGCCTTCTCTGCAAAAGAAAATTATTCACTTGGTCAATTAAAAAAGACTACGCTTCCAGTCTGAGCATACGCTTACTGTTTGACGAAGACTCTCCCCGTCAGGGAATCGAAACCTGGTCTTCTGCATGACAGGCAGAGATACTGTCCACTATACTAACGAGGAATCACTCTGAAATCCTTATGCCAGATTTCTGGCCGTGGTGAAGAGAAGGTACGCACTTGAACACTTTCCCTTCCGGCGAAAATTCAGTCCTGGCTGGGTTTGATCAGTCCTCAACTTCCTAGCGGAAAACCACAGCCTCGTACATGTAGGAATTGATTCTCATCCCGACCGCTTTAGAACTGACGTCAAACTGTAGCATAGTGATGAAGGTCAAGTCATGATGAAGCCATCAGATCAAGATCTTCCGCAAAGAGCAGGCATATGTTCAAAAGAAACCTAGCTGTGGTTTCCGTAGTGTAGTGGTTATCACGTTCGCCTTACACGCGAAAGGTCCCCAGTTCGAAACTGGGTGGAAACATTGACCTTTTTCCCGCCCTGTCTGCAAAAGAAAATTATTCACTTGGTCAATTAAAAAACACTACGCTTCCAGTCTGACTATACGCTTACTGTTTGACGAAGACTCTCCCCGTCAGGGAATCGAAACCTGGTCTTCTGCGTGACAGGCAGAGATACTGTCCAATATACTAACGAGGAATCACTCTGAAATCCTTATGCCAGATTTCTGGCCGTTGTGAAGAGAAGGTACGCACTTGAACACTTTCCCTTCCGGCAAAAATTCAGTCCTGGCTGGATTTGATCAGTCCTCAACTTCCTAGCGGAAAACCACAGCCTCGTACATGTAGGGATTGATTCTCATCCCGACCGCTTTAGAACTGACTTTAAACTGTAGCATAGTGATGACGGTCAAGTCATGATGAAGCCATCAGATCAAGATCTTCCGCAAAGAGCAGGCATATGTTTAAAAGAAACCTAGCTGTGGTTTCCGTAGTGTAGTGGTTATCACGTTCGCCTTACACGCGGAAGGTCCCCAGTTCGAACCTGGGCGGAAACATTGACCTTTTTCCCGCCCTGTCTGCAAAAGAAAATTATTCACTTGGTCAATTAAAAAAGACTACGCTTCCAGTCTGACTATACGCTTACTGTTTGACAAAGACTCTCCCCGTCAGGGAATCGAACCCTGGTCTTCTGCATGACAGGCAGAGATACTGTCCACTATACTAACGAGGAATCACTCTGAAATCCTTATGCCAGATTTCTGGCCGTTGTGAAGAGAAGGTACGCACTTGAACACTTTCCCTTCCGGCAAAAATTCAGTCCTGGCTGGGTTTGATCAGTCCTCAACTTCCTAGCGGAAAACCACAGCCTCGTACATGTAGGAATTGATTCTCATCCCGACCGCTTTAGAACTGACGTCAAACTGTAGCATAGTGATGAAGGTCAAGTCATGATGAAGCCATCAGATCAAGATCTTCCGCAAAGAGCAGGGATATGTTCAAGAGAAACCTAGCCGTGGTTTTTGTAGTGTAGTGGTTATCACGTTCGCCTTACACGCGAAAGGTCCCCAGTTCGAAACTGGGCGGAAACATTGACCTTTATCCCGCCTTCTCTGCAAAAGAAATTATTCACTTGGTCAATTAAAAAAGACTACGCTTCCAGTCTGAGCATACGCTTACTGTTTGACGAAGACTCTCCCCGTCAGGGAATCGAAACCTGGTCTTCTGCATGACAGGCAGAGATACTGTCCACTATACTAACGAGGAATCACTCTGAAATCCTTATGCCAGATTTCTGGCCGTGGTGAAGAGAAGGTACGCACTTGAACACTTTCCCTTCCGGCGAAAATTCAGTCCTGGCTGGGTTTGATCAGTCCTCAACTTCCTAGCGGAAAACCACAGCCTCGTACATGTAGGAATTGATTCTCATCCCGACCGCTTTAGAACTGACGTCAAACTGTAGCATAGTGATGAAGGTCAAGTCATGATGAAGCCATCAGATCAAGATCTTCCGCAAAGAGCAGGCATATGTTCAAAAGAAACCTAGCTGTGGTTTCCGTAGTGTAGTGGTTATCACGTTCGCCTTACACGCGAAAGGTCCCCAGTTCGAAACTGGGCGGAAACATTGACCTTTTTCCCGCCCTGTCTGCAAAAGAAAATTATTCACTTGGTCAATTAAAAAAGACTACGCTTCCAGTCTGACTATACGCTTACTGTTTGACGAAGACTCTCCCCGTCAGGGAATCGAAACCTGGTCTTCTGCGTGACAGGCAGAGATACTGTCCACTATACTAACGAGGAATCACTCTGAAATCCTTATGCCAGATTTCTGGCCGTTGTGAAGAGAAGGTACGCACTTGAACACTTTCCCTTCCGGCGAAAATTCAGTCCTGGCTGGATTTGATCAGTCCTCAACTTCCTAGCGGAAAACCACAGCCTCGTACATGTAGGGATTGATTCTCATCCCGACCGCTTTAGAACTGACTTTAAACTGTAGCATAGTGATGACGGTCAAGTCATGATGAAGCCATCAGATCAAGATCTTCCGCAAAGAGCAGGCATATGTTTAAAAGAAACCTAGCTGTGGTTTCCGTAGTGTAGTGGTTATCACGTTCGCCTTACACGCGGAAGGTCCCCAGTTCGAACCTGGGCGGAAACATTGACCTTTTTCCCGCCCTGTCTGCAAAAGAAAATTATTCACTTGGTCAATTAAAAAAGACTACGCTTCCAGTCTGACTATACGCTTACTGTTTGACGAAGACTCTCCCCGTCAGGGAATCGAACCCTGGTCTTCTGCATGACAGGCAGAGATACTGTCCACTATACTAACGAGGAATCACTCTGAAATCCTTATGCCAGATTTCTAGCCGTTGTGAAGAGAAGGTACGCACTTGAACACTTTCCCTTCCGGCAAAAATTCAGTCCTGGCTGGGTTTGATCAGTCCTCAACTTCCTAGCGGAAAACCACAGCCTCGTACATGTAGGAATTGATTCTCATCCCGACCGCTTTAGAACTGACGTCAAACTGTAGCATAGTGATGAAGGTCAAGTCATGATGAAGCCATCAGATCAAGATCTTCCGCAAAGAGCAGGGATATGTTCAAGAGAAACCTAGCCGTGGTTTTTGTAGTGTAGTGGTTATCACGTTCGCCTTACACGCGAAAGGTCCCCAGTTCGAAACTGGGCGGAAACATTGACCTTTATCCCGCCTTCTCTGCAAAAGAAAATTATTCACTTGGTCAATTAAAAAAGACTACGCTTCCAGTCTGAGCATACGCTTACTGTTTGACGAAGACTCTCCCCGTCAGGGAATCGAACCCTGGTCTTCTGCATGACAGGCAGAGATACTGTCCACTATACTAACGAGGAATCACTCTGAAATCCTTATGCCAGATTTCTAGCCGTTGTGAAGAGAAGGTACGCACTTGAACACTTTCCCTTCCGGCAAAAATTCAGTCCTGGCTGGGTTTGATCAGTCCTCAACTTCCTAGCGGAAAACCACAGCCTCGTACATGTAGGAATTGATTCTCATCCCGACCGCTTTAGAACTGACGTCAAACTGTAGCATAGTGATGAAGGTCAAGTCATGATGAAGCCATCAGATCAAGATCTTCCGCAAAGAGCAGGCATATGTTCAAAAGAAACCTAGCTGTGGTTTCCGTAGTGTAGTGGTTATCACGTTCGCCTTACACGCGAAAGGTCCCCAGTTCGAAACTGGGTGGAAACATTGACCTTTTTCCCGCCCTGTCTGCAAAAGAAAATTATTCACTTGGTCAATTAAAAAACACTACGCTTCCAGTCTGACTATACGCTTACTGTTTGACGAAGACTCTCCCCGTCAGGGAATCGAAACCTGGTCTTCTGCGTGACAGGCAGAGATACTGTCCAATATACTAACGAGGAATCACTCTGAAATCCTTATGCCAGATTTCTGGCCGTTGTGAAGAGAAGGTACGCACTTGAACACTTTCCCTTCCGGCAAAAATTCAGTCCTGGCTGGATTTGATCAGTCCTCAACTTCCTAGCGGAAAACCACAGCCTCGTACATGTAGGGATTGATTCTCATCCCGACCGCTTTAGAACTGACTTTAAACTGTAGCATAGTGATGACGGTCAAGTCATGATGAAGCCATCAGATCAAGATCTTCCGCAAAGAGCAGGCATATGTTTAAAAGAAACCTAGCTGTGGTTTCCGTAGTGTAGTGGTTATCACGTTCGCCTTACACGCGGAAGGTCCCCAGTTCGAACCTGGGCGGAAACATTGACCTTTTTCCCGCCCTGTCTGCAAAAGAAAATTATTCACTTGGTCAATTAAAAAAGACTACGCTTCCAGTCTGACTATACGCTTACTGTTTGACAAAGACTCTCCCCGTCAGGGAATCGAACCCTGGTCTTCTGCATGACAGGCAGAGATACTGTCCACTATACTAACGAGGAATCACTCTGAAATCCTTATGCCAGATTTCTGGCCGTTGTGAAGAGAAGGTACGCACTTGAACACTTTCCCTTCCGGCAAAAATTCAGTCCTGGCTGGGTTTGATCAGTCCTCAACTTCCTAGCGGAAAACCACAGCCTCGTACATGTAGGAATTGATTCTCATCCCGACCGCTTTAGAACTGACGTCAAACTGTAGCATAGTGATGAAGGTCAAGTCATGATGAAGCCATCAGATCAAGATCTTCCGCAAAGAGCAGGGATATGTTCAAGAGAAACCTAGCCGTGGTTTTTGTAGTGTAGTGGTTATCACGTTCGCCTTACACGCGAAAGGTCCCCAGTTCGAAACTGGGCGGAAACATTGACCTTTATCCCGCCTTCTCTGCAAAAGAAATTATTCACTTGGTCAATTAAAAAAGACTACGCTTCCAGTCTGAGCATACGCTTACTGTTTGACGAAGACTCTCCCCGTCAGGGAATCGAAACCTGGTCTTCTGCATGACAGGCAGAGATACTGTCCACTATACTAACGAGGAATCACTCTGAAATCCTTATGCCAGATTTCTGGCCGTGGTGAAGAGAAGGTACGCACTTGAACACTTTCCCTTCCGGCGAAAATTCAGTCCTGGCTGGGTTTGATCAGTCCTCAACTTCCTAGCGGAAAACCACAGCCTCGTACATGTAGGAATTGATTCTCATCCCGACCGCTTTAGAACTGACGTCAAACTGTAGCATAGTGATGAAGGTCAAGTCATGATGAAGCCATCAGATCAAGATCTTCCGCAAAGAGCAGGCATATGTTCAAAAGAAACCTAGCTGTGGTTTCCGTAGTGTAGTGGTTATCACGTTCGCCTTACACGCGAAAGGTCCCCAGTTCGAAACTGGGCGGAAACATTGACCTTTTTCCCGCCCTGTCTGCAAAAGAAAATTATTCACTTGGTCAATTAAAAAAGACTACGCTTCCAGTCTGACTATACGCTTACTGTTTGACGAAGACTCTCCCCGTCAGGGAATCGAAACCTGGTCTTCTGCGTGACAGGCAGAGATACTGTCCACTATACTAACGAGGAATCACTCTGAAATCCTTATGCCAGATTTCTGGCCGTTGTGAAGAGAAGGTACGCACTTGAACACTTTCCCTTCCGGCGAAAATTCAGTCCTGGCTGGATTTGATCAGTCCTCAACTTCCTAGCGGAAAACCACAGCCTCGTACATGTAGGGATTGATTCTCATCCCGACCGCTTTAGAACTGACTTTAAACTGTAGCATAGTGATGACGGTCAAGTCATGATGAAGCCATCAGATCAAGATCTTCCGCAAAGAGCAGGCATATGTTTAAAAGAAACCTAGCTGTGGTTTCCGTAGTGTAGTGGTTATCACGTTCGCCTTACACGCGGAAGGTCCCCAGTTCGAACCTGGGCGGAAACATTGACCTTTTTCCCGCCCTGTCTGCAAAAGAAAATTATTCACTTGGTCAATTAAAAAAGACTACGCTTCCAGTCTGACTATACGCTTACTGTTTGACGAAGACTCTCCCCGTCAGGGAATCGAACCCTGGTCTTCTGCATGACAGGCAGAGATACTGTCCACTATACTAACGAGGAATCACTCTGAAATCCTTATGCCAGATTTCTAGCCGTTGTGAAGAGAAGGTACGCACTTGAACACTTTCCCTTCCGGCAAAAATTCAGTCCTGGCTGGGTTTGATCAGTCCTCAACTTCCTAGCGGAAAACCACAGCCTCGTACATGTAGGAATTGATTCTCATCCCGACCGCTTTAGAACTGACGTCAAACTGTAGCATAGTGATGAAGGTCAAGTCATGATGAAGCCATCAGATCAAGATCTTCCGCAAAGAGCAGGGATATGTTCAAGAGAAACCTAGCCGTGGTTTTTGTAGTGTAGTGGTTATCACGTTCGCCTTACACGCGAAAGGTCCCCAGTTCGAAACTGGGCGGAAACATTGACCTTTATCCCGCCTTCTCTGCAAAAGAAAATTATTCACTTGGTCAATTAAAAAAGACTACGCTTCCAGTCTGAGCATACGCTTACTGTTTGACGAAGACTCTCCCCGTCAGGGAATCGAACCCTGGTCTTCTGCATGACAGGCAGAGATACTGTCCACTATACTAACGAGGAATCACTCTGAAATCCTTATGCCAGATTTCTAGCCGTTGTGAAGAGAAGGTACGCACTTGAACACTTTCCCTTCCGGCAAAAATTCAGTCCTGGCTGGGTTTGATCAGTCCTCAACTTCCTAGCGGAAAACCACAGCCTCGTACATGTAGGAATTGATTCTCATCCCGACCGCTTTAGAACTGACGTCAAACTGTAGCATAGTGATGAAGGTCAAGTCATGATGAAGCCATCAGATCAAGATCTTCCGCAAAGAGCAGGCATATGTTCAAAAGAAACCTAGCTGTGGTTTCCGTAGTGTAGTGGTTATCACGTTCGCCTTACACGCGAAAGGTCCCCAGTTCGAAACTGGGTGGAAACATTGACCTTTTTCCCGCCCTGTCTGCAAAAGAAAATTATTCACTTGGTCAATTAAAAAACACTACGCTTCCAGTCTGACTATACGCTTACTGTTTGACGAAGACTCTCCCCGTCAGGGAATCGAAACCTGGTCTTCTGCGTGACAGGCAGAGATACTGTCCAATATACTAACGAGGAATCACTCTGAAATCCTTATGCCAGATTTCTGGCCGTTGTGAAGAGAAGGTACGCACTTGAACACTTTCCCTTCCGGCAAAAATTCAGTCCTGGCTGGATTTGATCAGTCCTCAACTTCCTAGCGGAAAACCACAGCCTCGTACATGTAGGGATTGATTCTCATCCCGACCGCTTTAGAACTGACTTTAAACTGTAGCATAGTGATGACGGTCAAGTCATGATGAAGCCATCAGATCAAGATCTTCCGCAAAGAGCAGGCATATGTTTAAAAGAAACCTAGCTGTGGTTTCCGTAGTGTAGTGGTTATCACGTTCGCCTTACACGCGGAAGGTCCCCAGTTCGAACCTGGGCGGAAACATTGACCTTTTTCCCGCCCTGTCTGCAAAAGAAAATTATTCACTTGGTCAATTAAAAAAGACTACGCTTCCAGTCTGACTATACGCTTACTGTTTGACAAAGACTCTCCCCGTCAGGGAATCGAACCCTGGTCTTCTGCATGACAGGCAGAGATACTGTCCACTATACTAACGAGGAATCACTCTGAAATCCTTATGCCAGATTTCTGGCCGTTGTGAAGAGAAGGTACGCACTTGAACACTTTCCCTTCCGGCAAAAATTCAGTCCTGGCTGGGTTTGATCAGTCCTCAACTTCCTAGCGGAAAACCACAGCCTCGTACATGTAGGAATTGATTCTCATCCCGACCGCTTTAGAACTGACGTCAAACTGTAGCATAGTGATGAAGGTCAAGTCATGATGAAGCCATCAGATCAAGATCTTCCGCAAAGAGCAGGGATATGTTCAAGAGAAACCTAGCCGTGGTTTTTGTAGTGTAGTGGTTATCACGTTCGCCTTACACGCGAAAGGTCCCCAGTTCGAAACTGGGCGGAAACATTGACCTTTATCCCGCCTTCTCTGCAAAAGAAATTATTCACTTGGTCAATTAAAAAAGACTACGCTTCCAGTCTGAGCATACGCTTACTGTTTGACGAAGACTCTCCCCGTCAGGGAATCGAAACCTGGTCTTCTGCATGACAGGCAGAGATACTGTCCACTATACTAACGAGGAATCACTCTGAAATCCTTATGCCAGATTTCTGGCCGTGGTGAAGAGAAGGTACGCACTTGAACACTTTCCCTTCCGGCGAAAATTCAGTCCTGGCTGGGTTTGATCAGTCCTCAACTTCCTAGCGGAAAACCACAGCCTCGTACATGTAGGAATTGATTCTCATCCCGACCGCTTTAGAACTGACGTCAAACTGTAGCATAGTGATGAAGGTCAAGTCATGATGAAGCCATCAGATCAAGATCTTCCGCAAAGAGCAGGCATATGTTCAAAAGAAACCTAGCTGTGGTTTCCGTAGTGTAGTGGTTATCACGTTCGCCTTACACGCGAAAGGTCCCCAGTTCGAAACTGGGCGGAAACATTGACCTTTTTCCCGCCCTGTCTGCAAAAGAAAATTATTCACTTGGTCAATTAAAAAAGACTACGCTTCCAGTCTGACTATACGCTTACTGTTTGACGAAGACTCTCCCCGTCAGGGAATCGAAACCTGGTCTTCTGCGTGACAGGCAGAGATACTGTCCACTATACTAACGAGGAATCACTCTGAAATCCTTATGCCAGATTTCTGGCCGTTGTGAAGAGAAGGTACGCACTTGAACACTTTCCCTTCCGGCGAAAATTCAGTCCTGGCTGGATTTGATCAGTCCTCAACTTCCTAGCGGAAAACCACAGCCTCGTACATGTAGGGATTGATTCTCATCCCGACCGCTTTAGAACTGACTTTAAACTGTAGCATAGTGATGACGGTCAAGTCATGATGAAGCCATCAGATCAAGATCTTCCGCAAAGAGCAGGCATATGTTTAAAAGAAACCTAGCTGTGGTTTCCGTAGTGTAGTGGTTATCACGTTCGCCTTACACGCGGAAGGTCCCCAGTTCGAACCTGGGCGGAAACATTGACCTTTTTCCCGCCCTGTCTGCAAAAGAAAATTATTCACTTGGTCAATTAAAAAAGACTACGCTTCCAGTCTGACTATACGCTTACTGTTTGACGAAGACTCTCCCCGTCAGGGAATCGAACCCTGGTCTTCTGCATGACAGGCAGAGATACTGTCCACTATACTAACGAGGAATCACTCTGAAATCCTTATGCCAGATTTCTAGCCGTTGTGAAGAGAAGGTACGCACTTGAACACTTTCCCTTCCGGCAAAAATTCAGTCCTGGCTGGGTTTGATCAGTCCTCAACTTCCTAGCGGAAAACCACAGCCTCGTACATGTAGGAATTGATTCTCATCCCGACCGCTTTAGAACTGACGTCAAACTGTAGCATAGTGATGAAGGTCAAGTCATGATGAAGCCATCAGATCAAGATCTTCCGCAAAGAGCAGGGATATGTTCAAGAGAAACCTAGCCGTGGTTTTTGTAGTGTAGTGGTTATCACGTTCGCCTTACACGCGAAAGGTCCCCAGTTCGAAACTGGGCGGAAACATTGACCTTTATCCCGCCTTCTCTGCAAAAGAAAATTATTCACTTGGTCAATTAAAAAAGACTACGCTTCCAGTCTGAGCATACGCTTACTGTTTGACGAAGACTCTCCCCGTCAGGGAATCGAACCCTGGTCTTCTGCATGACAGGCAGAGATACTGTCCACTATACTAACGAGGAATCACTCTGAAATCCTTATGCCAGATTTCTAGCCGTTGTGAAGAGAAGGTACGCACTTGAACACTTTCCCTTCCGGCAAAAATTCAGTCCTGGCTGGGTTTGATCAGTCCTCAACTTCCTAGCGGAAAACCACAGCCTCGTACATGTAGGAATTGATTCTCATCCCGACCGCTTTAGAACTGACGTCAAACTGTAGCATAGTGATGAAGGTCAAGTCATGATGAAGCCATCAGATCAAGATCTTCCGCAAAGAGCAGGGATATGTTCAAGAGAAACCTAGCCGTGGTTTTTGTAGTGTAGTGGTTATCACGTTCGCCTTACACGCGAAAGGTCCCCAGTTCGAAACTGGGTGGAAACATTGACCTTTTTCCCGCCCTGTCTGCAAAAGAAAATTATTCACTTGGTCAATTAAAAAACACTACGCTTCCAGTCTGACTATACGCTTACTGTTTGACGAAGACTCTCCCCGTCAGGGAATCGAAACCTGGTCTTCTGCGTGACAGGCAGAGATACTGTCCAATATACTAACGAGGAATCACTCTGAAATCCTTATGCCAGATTTCTGGCCGTTGTGAAGAGAAGGTACGCACTTGAACACTTTCCCTTCCGGCAAAAATTCAGTCCTGGCTGGATTTGATCAGTCCTCAACTTCCTAGCGGAAAACCACAGCCTCGTACATGTAGGGATTGATTCTCATCCCGACCGCTTTAGAACTGACTTTAAACTGTAGCATAGTGATGACGGTCAAGTCATGATGAAGCCATCAGATCAAGATCTTCCGCAAAGAGCAGGCATATGTTTAAAAGAAACCTAGCTGTGGTTTCCGTAGTGTAGTGGTTATCACGTTCGCCTTACACGCGGAAGGTCCCCAGTTCGAACCTGGGCGGAAACATTGACCTTTTTCCCGCCCTGTCTGCAAAAGAAAATTATTCACTTGGTCAATTAAAAAAGACTACGCTTCCAGTCTGACTATACGCTTACTGTTTGACAAAGACTCTCCCCGTCAGGGAATCGAACCCTGGTCTTCTGCATGACAGGCAGAGATACTGTCCACTATACTAACGAGGAATCACTCTGAAATCCTTATGCCAGATTTCTGGCCGTTGTGAAGAGAAGGTACGCACTTGAACACTTTCCCTTCCGGCAAAAATTCAGTCCTGGCTGGGTTTGATCAGTCCTCAACTTCCTAGCGGAAAACCACAGCCTCGTACATGTAGGAATTGATTCTCATCCCGACCGCTTTAGAACTGACGTCAAACTGTAGCATAGTGATGAAGGTCAAGTCATGATGAAGCCATCAGATCAAGATCTTCCGCAAAGAGCAGGGATATGTTCAAGAGAAACCTAGCCGTGGTTTTTGTAGTGTAGTGGTTATCACGTTCGCCTTACACGCGAAAGGTCCCCAGTTCGAAACTGGGCGGAAACATTGACCTTTATCCCGCCTTCTCTGCAAAAGAAAATTATTCACTTGGTCAATTAAAAAAGACTACGCTTCCAGTCTGAGCATACGCTTACTGTTTGACGAAGACTCTCCCCGTCAGGGAATCGAAACCTGGTCTTCTGCATGACAGGCAGAGATACTGTCCACTATACTAACGAGGAATCACTCTGAAATCCTTATGCCAGATTTCTGGCCGTGGTGAAGAGAAGGTACGCACTTGAACACTTTCCCTTCCGGCGAAAATTCAGTCCTGGCTGGGTTTGATCAGTCCTCAACTTCCTAGCGGAAAACCACAGCCTCGTACATGTAGGAATTGATTCTCATCCCGACCGCTTTAGAACTGACGTCAAACTGTAGCATAGTGATGAAGGTCAAGTCATGATGAAGCCATCAGATCAAGATCTTCCGCAAAGAGCAGGCATATGTTCAAAAGAAACCTAGCTGTGGTTTCCGTAGTGTAGTGGTTATCAAGTTCGCCTTACACGCGAAAGGTCCCCAGTTCGAAACTGGGCGGAAACATTGACCTTTTTCCCGCCCTGTCTGCAAAAGAAAATTATTCACTTGGTCAATTAAAAAAGACTACGCTTCCAGTCTGACTATACGCTTACTGTTTGACGAAGACTCTCCCCGTCAGGGAATCGAAACCTGGTCTTCTGCGTGACAGGCAGAGATACTGTCCACTATACTAACGAGGAATCACTCTGAAATCCTTATGCCAGATTTCTGGCCGTTGTGAAGAGAAGGTACGCACTTGAACACTTTCCCTTCCGGCGAAAATTCAGTCCTGGCTGGATTTGATCAGTCCTCAACTTCCTAGCGGAAAACCACAGCCTCGTACATGTAGGGATTGATTCTCATCCCGACCGCTTTAGAACTGACTTTAAACTGTAGCATAGTGATGACGGTCAAGTCATGATGAAGCCATCAGATCAAGATCTTCCGCAAAGAGCAGGCATATGTTTAAAAGAAACCTAGCTGTGGTTTCCGTAGTGTAGTGGTTATCACGTTCGCCTTACACGCGGAAGGTCCCCAGTTCGAACCTGGGCGGAAACATTGACCTTTTTCCCGCCCTGTCTGCAAAAGAAAATTATTCACTTGGTCAATTAAAAAAGACTACGCTTCCAGTCTGACTATACGCTTACTGTTTGACGAAGACTCTCCCCGTCAGGGAATCGAACCCTGGTCTTCTGCATGACAGGCAGAGATACTGTCCACTATACTAACGAGGAATCACTCTGAAATCCTTATGCCAGATTTCTAGCCGTTGTGAAGAGAAGGTACGCACTTGAACACTTTCCCTTCCGGCAAAAATTCAGTCCTGGCTGGGTTTGATCAGTCCTCAACTTCCTAGCGGAAAACCACAGCCTCGTACATGTAGGAATTGATTCTCATCCCGACCGCTTTAGAACTGACGTCAAACTGTAGCATAGTGATGAAGGTCAAGTCATGATGAAGCCATCAGATCAAGATCTTCCGCAAAGAGCAGGGATATGTTCAAGAGAAACCTAGCCGTGGTTTTTGTAGTGTAGTGGTTATCACGTTCGCCTTACACGCGAAAGGTCCCCAGTTCGAAACTGGGCGGAAACATTGACCTTTATCCCGCCTTCTCTGCAAAAGAAAATTATTCACTTGGTCAATTAAAAAAGACTACGCTTCCAGTCTGAGCATACGCTTACTGTTTGACGAAGACTCTCCCCGTCAGGGAATCGAACCCTGGTCTTCTGCATGACAGGCAGAGATACTGTCCACTATACTAACGAGGAATCACTCTGAAATCCTTATGCCAGATTTCTAGCCGTTGTGAAGAGAAGGTACGCACTTGAACACTTTCCCTTCCGGCAAAAATTCAGTCCTGGCTGGGTTTGATCAGTCCTCAACTTCCTAGCGGAAAACCACAGCCTCGTACATGTAGGAATTGATTCTCATCCCGACCGCTTTAGAACTGACGTCAAACTGTAGCATAGTGATGAAGGTCAAGTCATGATGAAGCCATCAGATCAAGATCTTCCGCAAAGAGCAGGGATATGTTCAAGAGAAACCTAGCCGTGGTTTTTGTAGTGTAGTGGTTATCACGTTCGCCTTACACGCGAAAGGTCCCCAGTTCGAAACTGGGCGGAAACATTGACCTTTATCCCGCCTTCTCTGCAAAAGAAAATTATTCACTTCGTCAATTAAAAAAGACTACGCTTCCAGTCTGAGCATACGCTTACTGTTTGACGAAGACTCTCCCCGTCAGGGAATCGAAACCTGGTCTTCTGCATGACAGGCAGAGATACTGTCCACTATACTAACGAGGAATCACTCTGAAATCCTTATGCCAGATTTCTGGCCGTGGTGAAGAGAAGGTACGCACTTGAACACTTTCCCTTCCGGCGAAAATTCAGTCCTGGCTGGGTTTGATCAGTCCTCAACTTCCTAGCGGAAAACCACAGCCTCGTACATGTAGGAATTGATTCTCATCCCGACCGCTTTAGAACTGACGTCAAACTGTAGCATAGTGATGAAGGTCAAGTCATGATGAAGCCATCAGATCAAGATCTTCCGCAAAGAGCAGGCATATGTTCAAAAGAAACCTAGCTGTGGTTTCCGTAGTGTAGTGGTTATCACGTTCGCCTTACACGCGAAAGGTCCCCAGTTCGAAACTGGGCGGAAACATTGACCTTTTTCCCGCCCTGTCTGCAAAAGAAAATTATTCACTTGGTCAATTAAAAAACACTACGCTTCCAGTCTGACTATACGCTTACTGTTTGACGAAGACTCTCCCCGTCAGGGAATCGAAACCTGGTCTTCTGCGTGACAGGCAGAGATACTGTCCAATATACTAACGAGGAATCACTCTGAAATCCTTATGCCAGATTTCTGGCCGTTGTGAAGAGAAGGTACGCACTTGAACACTTTCCCTTCCGGCAAAAATTCAGTCCTGGCTGGATTTGATCAGTCCTCAACTTCCTAGCGGAAAACCACAGCCTCGTACATGTAGGGATTGATTCTCATCCCGACCGCTTTAGAACTGACTTTAAACTGTAGCATAGTGATGACGGTCAAGTCATGATGAAGCCATCAGATCAAGATCTTCCGCAAAGAGCAGGCATATGTTTAAAAGAAACCTAGCTGTGGTTTCCGTAGTGTAGTGGTTATCACGTTCGCCTTACACGCGGAAGGTCCCCAGTTCGAACCTGGGCGGAAACATTGACCTTTTTCCCGCCCTGTCTGCAAAAGAAAATTATTCACTTGGTCAATTAAAAAAGACTACGCTTCCAGTCTGACTATACGCTTACTGTTTGACGAAGACTCTCCCCGTCAGGGAATCGAACCCTGGTCTTCTGCATGACAGGCAGAGATACTGTCCACTATACTAACGAGGAATCACTCTGAAATCCTTATGCCAGATTTCTGGCCGTTGTGAAGAGAAGGTACGCACTTGAACACTTTCCCTTCCGGCAAAAATTCAGTCCTGGCTGGGTTTGATCAGTCCTCAACTTCCTAGCGGAAAACCACAGCCTCGTACATGTAGGAATTGATTCTCATCCCGACCGCTTTAGAACTGACGTCAAACTGTAGCATAGTGATGAAGGTCAAGTCATGATGAAGCCATCAGATCAAGATCTTCCGCAAAGAGCAGGGATATGTTCAAGAGAAACCTAGCCGTGGTTTTTGTAGTGTAGTGGTTATCACGTTCGCCTTACACGCGAAAGGTCCCCAGTTCGAAACTGGGCGGAAACATTGACCTTTATCCCGCCTTCTCTGCAAAAGAAAATTATTCACTTCGTCAATTAAAAAAGACTACGCTTCCAGTCTGAGCATACGCTTACTGTTTGACGAAGACTCTCCCCGTCAGGGAATCGAAACCTGGTCTTCTGCATGACAGGCAGAGATACTGTCCACTATACTAACGAGGAATCACTCTGAAATCCTTATGACAGATTTCTGGCCGTGGTGAAGAGAAGGTACGCACTTGAACACTTTCCCTTCCGGCGAAAATTCAGTCCTGGCTGGGTTTGATCAGTCCTCAACTTCCTAGCGGAAAGCCACAGCCTCGTACATGTAGGAATTGATTCTCATCCCGACCGCTTTAGAACTGACGTCAAACTGTAGCATAGTGATGAAGGTCAAGTCATGATGAAGCCATCAGATCAAGATCTTCCGCAAAGAGCAGGCATATGTTCAAAAGAAACCTAGCTGTGGTTTCCGTAGTGTAGTGGTTATCACGTTCGCCTTACACGCGAAAGGTCCCCAGTTCGAAACTGGGCGGAAACATTGACCTTTTTCCCGCCCTGTCTGCAAAAGAAAATTATTCACTTGGTCAATTAAAAAAGACTACACTTCCAGTCTGACTATACGCTTACTGTTTGACGAAGACTCTCCCCGTCAGGGAATCGAACCCTGGTCTTCTGCATGACAGGCAGAGATACTGTCCACTATACTAACGAGGAATCACTCTGAAATCCTTATGCCAGATTTCTAGCCGTTGTGAAGAGAAGGTACGCACTTGAACACTTTCCCTTCCGGCAAAAATTCAGTCCTGGCTGGGTTTGATCAGTCCTCAACTTCCTAGCGGAAAACCACAGCCTCGTACATGTAGGAATTGATTCTCATCCCGACCGCTTTAGAACTGACGTCAAACTGTAGCATAGTGATGAAGGTCAAGTCATGATGAAGCCATCAGATCAAGATCTTCCGCAAAGAGCAGGGATATGTTCAAGAGAAACCTAGCCGTGGTTTTTGTAGTGTAGTGGTTATCACGTTCGCCTTACACGCGAAAGGTCCCCAGTTCGAAACTGGGCGGAAACATTGACCTTTATCCCGCCTTCTCTGCAAAAGAAAATTATTCACTTCGTCAATTAAAAAAGACTACGCTTCCAGTCTGAGCATACGCTTACTGTTTGACGAAGACTCTCCCCGTCAGGGAATCGAAACCTGGTCTTCTGCATGACAGGCAGAGATACTGTCCACTATACTAACGAGGAATCACTCTGAAATCCTTATGCCAGATTTCTGGCCGTGGTGAAGAGAAGGTACGCACTTGAACACTTTCCCTTCCGGCGAAAATTCAGTCCTGGCTGGGTTTGATCAGTCCTCAACTTCCTAGCGGAAAACCACAGCCTCGTACATGTAGGAATTGATTCTCATCCCGACCGCTTTAGAACTGACGTCAAACTGTAGCATAGTGATGAAGGTCAAGTCATGATGAAGCCATCAGATCAAGATCTTCCGCAAAGAGCAGGCATATGTTCAAAAGAAACCTAGCTGTGGTTTCCGTAGTGTAGTGGTTATCACGTTCGCCTTACACGCGAAAGGTCCCCAGTTCGAAACTGGGCGGAAACATTGACCTTTTTCCCGCCCTGTCTGCAAAAGAAAATTATTCACTTGGTCAATTAAAAAACACTACGCTTCCAGTCTGACTATACGCTTACTGTTTGACGAAGACTCTCCCCGTCAGGGAATCGAAACCTGGTCTTCTGCGTGACAGGCAGAGATACTGTCCAATATACTAACGAGGAATCACTCTGAAATCCTTATGCCAGATTTCTGGCCGTTGTGAAGAGAAGGTACGCACTTGAACACTTTCCCTTCCGGCAAAAATTCAGTCCTGGCTGGATTTGATCAGTCCTCAACTTCCTAGCGGAAAACCACAGCCTCGTACATGTAGGGATTGATTCTCATCCCGACCGCTTTAGAACTGACTTTAAACTGTAGCATAGTGATGACGGTCAAGTCATGATGAAGCCATCAGATCAAGATCTTCCGCAAAGAGCAGGCATATGTTTAAAAGAAACCTAGCTGTGGTTTCCGTAGTGTAGTGGTTATCACGTTCGCCTTACACGCGGAAGGTCCCCAGTTCGAACCTGGGCGGAAACATTGACCTTTTTCCCGCCCTGTCTGCAAAAGAAAATTATTCACTTGGTCAATTAAAAAAGACTACGCTTCCAGTCTGACTATACGCTTACTGTTTGACGAAGACTCTCCCCGTCAGGGAATCGAACCCTGGTCTTCTGCATGACAGGCAGAGATACTGTCCACTATACTAACGAGGAATCACTCTGAAATCCTTATGCCAGATTTCTGGCCGTTGTGAAGAGAAGGTACGCACTTGAACACTTTCCCTTCCGGCAAAAATTCAGTCCTGGCTGGGTTTGATCAGTCCTCAACTTCCTAGCGGAAAACCACAGCCTCGTACATGTAGGAATTGATTCTCATCCCGACCGCTTTAGAACTGACGTCAAACTGTAGCATAGTGATGAAGGTCAAGTCATGATGAAGCCATCAGATCAAGATCTTCCGCAAAGAGCAGGGATATGTTCAAGAGAAACCTAGCCGTGGTTTTTGTAGTGTAGTGGTTATCACGTTCGCCTTACACGCGAAAGGTCCCCAGTTCGAAACTGGGCGGAAACATTGACCTTTATCCCGTCTTCTCTGCAAAAGAAAATTATTCACTTGGTCAATTAAAAAAGACTACGCTTCCAGTCTGAGCATACGCTTACTGTTTGACGAAGACTCTCCCCGTCAGGGAATCGAAACCTGGTCTTCTGCATGACAGGCAGAGATACTGTCCACTATACTAACGAGGAATCACTCTGAAATCCTTATGCCAGATTTCTGGCCGTGGTGAAGAGAAGGTACGCACTTGAACACTTTCCCTTCCGGCGAAAATTCAGTCCTGGCTGGGTTTGATCAGTCCTCAACTTCCTAGCGGAAAACCACAGCCTCGTACATGTAGGAATTGATTCTCATCCCGACCGCTTTAGAACTGACGTCAAACTGTAGCATAGTGATGAAGGTCAAGTCATGATGAAGCCATCAGATCAAGATCTTCCGCAAAGAGCAGGCATATGTTCAAAAGAAACCTAGCTGTGGTTTCCGTAGTGTAGTGGTTATCACGTTCGCCTTACACGCGAAAGGTCCCCAGTTCGAAACTGGGCGGAAACATTGACCTTTTTCCCGCCCTGTCTGCAAAAGAAAATTATTCACTTGGTCAATTAAAAAAGACTACGCTTCCAGTCTGACTATACGCTTACTGTTTGACGAAGACTCTCCCCGTCAGGGAATCGAAACCTGGTCTTCTGCGTGACAGGCAGAGATACTGTCCACTATACTAACGAGGAATCACTCTGAAATCCTTATGCCAGATTTCTGGCCGTTGTGAAGAGAAGGTACGCACTTGAACACTTTCCCTTCCGGCGAAAATTCAGTCCTGGCTGGATTTGATCAGTCCTCAACTTCCTAGCGGAAAACCACAGCCTCGTACATGTAGGGATTGATTCTCATCCCGACCGCTTTAGAACTGACTTTAAACTGTAGCATAGTGATGACGGTCAAGTCATGATGAAGCCATCAGATCAAGATCTTCCGCAAAGAGCAGGCATATGTTTAAAAGAAACCTAGCTGTGGTTTCCGTAGTGTAGTGGTTATCACGTTCGCCTTACACGCGGAAGGTCCCCAGTTCGAACCTGGGCGGAAACATTGACCTTTTTCCCGCCCTGTCTGCAAAAGAAAATTATTCACTTGGTCAATTAAAAAAGACTACGCTTCCAGTCTGACTATACGCTTACTGTTTGACGAAGACTCTCCCCGTCAGGGAATCGAACCCTGGTCTTCTGCATGACAGGCAGAGATACTGTCCACTATACTAACGAGGAATCACTCTGAAATCCTTATGCCAGATTTCTAGCCGTTGTGAAGAGAAGGTACGCACTTGAACACTTTCCCTTCCGGCAAAAATTCAGTCCTGGCTGGGTTTGATCAGTCCTCAACTTCCTAGCGGAAAACCACAGCCTCGTACATGTAGGAATTGATTCTCATCCCGACCGCTTTAGAACTGACGTCAAACTGTAGCATAGTGATGAAGGTCAAGTCATGATGAAGCCATCAGATCAAGATCTTCCGCAAAGAGCAGGGATATGTTCAAGAGAAACCTAGCCGTGGTTTTTGTAGTGTAGTGGTTATCACGTTCGCCTTACACGCGAAAGGTCCCCAGTTCGAAACTGGGCGGAAACATTGACCTTTATCCCGCCTTCTCTGCAAAAGAAAATTATTCACTTCGTCAATTAAAAAAGACTACGCTTCCAGTCTGAGCATACGCTTACTGTTTGACGAAGACTCTCCCCGTCAGGGAATCGAAACCTGGTCTTCTGCATGACAGGCAGAGATACTGTCCACTATACTAACGAGGAATCACTCTGAAATCCTTATGCCAGATTTCTGGCCGTGGTGAAGAGAAGGTACGCACTTGAACACTTTCCCTTCCGGCGAAAATTCAGTCCTGGCTGGGTTTGATCAGTCCTCAACTTCCTAGCGGAAAACCACAGCCTCGTACATGTAGGAATTGATTCTCATCCCGACCGCTTTAGAACTGACGTCAAACTGTAGCATAGTGATGAAGGTCAAGTCATGATGAAGCCATCAGATCAAGATCTTCCGCAAAGAGCAGGCATATGTTCAAAAGAAACCTAGCTGTGGTTTCCGTAGTGTAGTGGTTATCACGTTCGCCTTACACGCGGAAGGTCCCCAGTTCGAACCTGGGCGGAAACATTGACCTTTTTCCCGCCCTGTCTGCAAAAGAAAATTATTCACTTGGTCAATTAAAAAAGACTACGCTTCCAGTCTGACTATACGCTTACTGTTTGACGAAGACTCTCCCCGTCAGGGAATCGAACCCTGGTCTTCTGCATGACAGGCAGAGATACTGTCCACTATACTAACGAGGAATCACTCTGAAATCCTTATGCCAGATTTCTGGCCGTTGTGAAGAGAAGGTACGCACTTGAACACTTTCCCTTCCGGCAAAAATTCAGTCCTGGCTGGGTTTGATCAGTCCTCAACTTCCTAGCGGAAAACCACAGCCTCGTACATGTAGGAATTGATTCTCATCCCGACCGCTTTAGAACTGACGTCAAACTGTAGCATAGTGATGAAGGTCAAGTCATGATGAAGCCATCAGATCAAGATCTTCCGCAAAGAGCAGGGATATGTTCAAGAGAAACCTAGCCGTGGTTTTTGTAGTGTAGTGGTTATCACGTTCGCCTTACACGCGAAAGGTCCCCAGTTCGAAACTGGGCGGAAACATTGACCTTTATCCCGCCTTCTCTGCAAAAGAAAATTATTCACTTGGTCAATTAAAAAAGACTACGCTTCCAGTCTGAGCATACGCTTACTGTTTGACGAAGACTCTCCCCGTCAGGGAATCGAAACCTGGTCTTCTGCATGACAGGCAGAGATACTGTCCACTATACTAACGAGGAATCACTCTGAAATCCTTATGCCAGATTTCTGGCCGTGGTGAAGAGAAGGTACGCACTTGAACACTTTCCCTTCCGGCGAAAATTCAGTCCTGGCTGGGTTTGATCAGTCCTCAACTTCCTAGCGGAAAACCACAGCCTCGTACATGTAGGAATTGATTCTCATCCCGACCGCTTTAGAACTGACGTCAAACTGTAGCATAGTGATGAAGGTCAAGTCATGATGAAGCCATCAGATCAAGATCTTCCGCAAAGAGCAGGCATACACTCACCGGCCACTTTATTAGGTACACCTGTCCAACTGCTCGTTAACACTTATTTTCTAAGCAGCCAATCACATGGCGGCAACTCAGTGCATTTAGGCATGTAGACATTGTCAAGACAATCTCCTGCAGTTCAAACCGAGCATCAGTATGGGGAAGAAAGGTGATTTGAGTGACTTTGAACGTGGCATGATTGTTGGTGCCAGAAGGGCTGGTCTGAGTATTTCAGAAACTGCTAATCTACTGGGATTTTCACGCACAACCATCTCTAGGGTTTACAGAGAATGGCCAGAAAAAGAAAAAACATCCAGTGAGCGGCAGTTCTGTGGGCGGAAATGCCTTGTTGATGCCAGAGGTCAGAGGAGAATGGCCAGACTGGTTCGAGCTGATAGAAGGGCAACAGTGACTCAAATAACCACCCGTTACAACCAAGGTGGGCATAAGAGCATCTCTGAACGCACAGTACGTCGAACTTTGAGGCAGATGGGCTACAGCAGCAGAAGACCACACCGGGTGCCACTCCTTTCAGCTAAGAACAGGAAACTGAGGCTACAATTTGCACAAGCTCATCGAAATTGGACAATAGAAGATTGGAAAAACGTTGCCTGGTCTGATGAGTCTCGATTTCTGCTGCGACATTCGGATGGTAGGGTCAGAATTTGGCGTCTACAACATGAAAGCATGGATCCATCCTGCCTTGTATCAACGGTTCAGGCTGGTGGTGGTGGTGTCATGGTGTGGGGAATATTTTCTTGGCACTCTTTGGGCCCTTGGTACCAATTGAGCATCGTTGCAACGCCACAGCCTACCTGAGTATTGTTGCTGACCATGTCCATCCCTTTATGACCACAATGTACCCAACTTCTGATGGCTACTTTCAGCAGGATAATGCGCCATGTCATAAAGCTGGAATCATCTCAGACTGGTTTCTTGAACATGACAATGAGTTCGCTGTACTCAAATGGCCTCCACAATCACCAGATCTCAATCCAATAGAGCATCTTTGGGATGTGGTGGAACGGGAGATTCGCATCATGGATGTGCAGCCGACAAATCTGCGGCAACTGTGTGATGCCATCATGTCAATATGGACCAAACTCCCTGAAGAATGCTTCCAGCACCTTGTTGAATCTATGCCACGAAGAATTGAGGCAGTTCTGAAGGCAAAAGGGGGTCCAACCCGTTACTAGCATGGGGTACCTAATAAAGTGGCCGGTGAGTGTATGTTCAAAAGAAACCTAGCTGTGGTTTCCGTAGTGTAGTGGTTATCACGTTCGCCTTACACGCGAAAGGTCCCCAGTTCGAAACTGGGCGGAAACATTGACCTTTTTCCCGCCCTGTCTGCAAAAGAAAATTATTCACTTGGTCAATTAAAAAAGACTACGCTTCCAGTCTGACTATACGCTTACTGTTTGACGAAGACTCTCCCCGTCAGGGAATCGAAACCTGGTCTTCTGCGTGACAGGCAGAGATACTGTCCACTATACTAACGAGGAATCACTCTGAAATCCTTATGCCAGATTTCTGGCCGTTGTGAAGAGAAGGTACGCACTTGAACACTTTCCCTTCCGGCGAAAATTCAGTCCTGGCTGGATTTGATCAGTCCTCAACTTCCTAGCGGAAAACCACAGCCTCGTACATGTAGGGATTGATTCTCATCCCGACCGCTTTAGAACTGACTTTAAACTGTAGCATAGTGATGACGGTCAAGTCATGATGAAGCCATCAGATCAAGATCTTCCGCAAAGAGCAGGCATATGTTTAAAAGAAACCTAGCTGTGGTTTCCGTAGTGTAGTGGTTATCACGTTCGCCTTACACGCGGAAGGTCCCCAGTTCGAACCTGGGCGGAAACATTGACCTTTTTCCCGCCCTGTCTGCAAAAGAAAATTATTCACTTGGTCAATTAAAAAAGACTACGCTTCCAGTCTGACTATACGCTTACTGTTTGACGAAGACTCTCCCCGTCAGGGAATCGAACCCTGGTCTTCTGCATGACAGGCAGAGATACTGTCCACTATACTAACGAGGAATCACTCTGAAATCCTTATGCCAGATTTCTAGCCGTTGTGAAGAGAAGGTACGCACTTGAACACTTTCCCTTCCGGCAAAAATTCAGTCCTGGCTGGGTTTGATCAGTCCTCAACTTCCTAGCGGAAAACCACAGCCTCGTACATGTAGGAATTGATTCTCATCCCGACCGCTTTAGAACTGACGTCAAACTGTAGCATAGTGATGAAGGTCAAGTCATGATGAAGCCATCAGATCAAGATCTTCCGCAAAGAGCAGGGATATGTTCAAGAGAAACCTAGCCGTGGTTTTTGTAGTGTAGTGGTTATCACGTTCGCCTTACACGCGAAAGGTCCCCAGTTCGAAACTGGGCGGAAACATTGACCTTTATCCCGCCTTCTCTGCAAAAGAAAATTATTCACTTCGTCAATTAAAAAAGACTACGCTTCCAGTCTGAGCATACGCTTACTGTTTGACGAAGACTCTCCCCGTCAGGGAATCGAAACCTGGTCTTCTGCATGACAGGCAGAGATACTGTCCACTATACTAACGAGGAATCACTCTGAAATCCTTATGCCAGATTTCTGGCCGTGGTGAAGAGAAGGTACGCACTTGAACACTTTCCCTTCCGGCGAAAATTCAGTCCTGGCTGGGTTTGATCAGTCCTCAACTTCCTAGCGGAAAACCACAGCCTCGTACATGTAGGAATTGATTCTCATCCCGACCGCTTTAGAACTGACGTCAAACTGTAGCATAGTGATGAAGGTCAAGTCATGATGAAGCCATCAGATCAAGATCTTCCGCAAAGAGCAGGCATATGTTCAAAAGAAACCTAGCTGTGGTTTCCGTAGTGTAGTGGTTATCACGTTCGCCTTACACGCGAAAGGTCCCCAGTTCGAAACTGGGTGGAAACATTGACCTTTTTCCCGCCCTGTCTGCAAAAGAAAATTATTCACTTGGTCAATTAAAAAACACTACGCTTCCAGTCTGACTATACGCTTACTGTTTGACGAAGACTCTCCCCGTCAGGGAATCGAAACCTGGTCTTCTGCGTGACAGGCAGAGATACTGTCCAATATACTAACGAGGAATCACTCTGAAATCCTTATGCCAGATTTCTGGCCGTTGTGAAGAGAAGGTACGCATTTGAACACTTTCCCTTCCGGCAAAAATTCAGTCCTGGCTGGATTTGATCAGTCCTCAACTTCCTAGCGGAAAACCACAGCCTCGTACATGTAGGGATTGATTCTCATCCCGACCGCTTTAGAACTGACTTTAAACTGTAGCATAGTGATGACGGTCAAGTCATGATGAAGCCATCAGATCAAGATCTTCCGCAAAGAGCAGGCATATGTTTAAAAGAAACCTAGCTGTGGTTTCCGTAGTGTAGTGGTTATCACGTTCGCCTTACACGCGGAAGGTCCCCAGTTCGAACATGGGCGGAAACATTGACCTTTTTCCCGCCCTGTCTGCAAAAGAAAATTATTCACTTGGTCAATTAAAAAAGACTACGCTTCCAGTCTGACTATACGCTTACTGTTTGACGAAGACTCTCCCCGTCAGGGAATCGAACCCTGGTCTTCTGCATGACAGGCAGAGATACTGTCCACTATACTAACGAGGAATCACTCTGAAATCCTTATGCCAGATTTCTGGCCGTTGTGAAGAGAAGGTACGCACTTGAACACTTTCCCTTCCGGCAAAAATTCAGTCCTGGCTGGGTTTGATCAGTCCTCAACTTCCTAGCGGAAAACCACAGCCTCGTACATGTAGGAATTGATTCTCATCCCGACCGCTTTAGAACTGACGTCAAACTGTAGCATAGTGATGAAGGTCAAGTCATGATGAAGCCATCAGATCAAGATCTTCCGCAAAGAGCAGGGATATGTTCAAGAGAAACCTAGCCGTGGTTTTTGTAGTGTAGTGGTTATCACGTTCGCCTTACACGCGAAAGGTCCCCAGTTCGAAACTGGGCGGAAACATTGACCTTTATCCCGCCTTCTCTGCAAAAGAAAATTATTCACTTGGTCAATTAAAAAAGACTACGCTTCCAGTCTGACTATACGCTTACTGTTTGACGAAGACTCTCCCCGTCAGGGAATCGAACCCTGGTCTTCTGCATGACAGGCAGAGATACTGTCCACTATACTAACGAGGAATCACTCTGAAATCCTTATGCCAGATTTCTAGCCGTTGTGAAGAGAAGGTACGCACTTGAACACTTTCCCTTCCGGCAAAAATTCAGTCCTGGCTGGGTTTGATCAGTCCTCAACTTCCTAGCGGAAAACCACAGCCTCGTACATGTAGGAATTGATTCTCATCCCGACCGCTTTAGAACTGACGTCAAACTGTAGCATAGTGATGAAGGTCAAGTCATGATGAAGCCATCAGATCAAGATCTTCCGCAAAGAGCAGGCATATGTTCAAAAGAAACCTAGCTGTGGTTTCCGTAGTGTAGTGGTTATCACGTTCGCCTTACACGCGAAAGGTCCCCAGTTCGAAACTGGGTGGAAACATTGACCTTTTTCCCGCCCTGTCTGCAAAAGAAAATTATTCACTTGGTCAATTAAAAAACACTACGCTTCCAGTCTGACTATACGCTTACTGTTTGACGAAGACTCTCCCCGTCAGGGAATCGAAACCTGGTCTTCTGCGTGACAGGCAGAGATACTGTCCAATATACTAAGGAGGAATCACTCTGAAATCCTTATGCCAGATTTCTGGCCGTTGTGAAGAGAAGGTACGCACTTGAACACTTTCCCTTCCGGCAAAAATTCAGTCCTGGCTGGATTTGATCAGTCCTCAACTTCCTAGCGGAAAACCACAGCCTCGTACATGTAGGGATTGATTCTCATCCCGACCGCTTTAGAACTGACGTCAAACTGTAGCATAGTGATGAAGGTCAAGTCATGATGAAGCCATCAGATCAAGATCTTCCGCAAAGAGCAGGCATATGTTCAAAAGAAACCTAGCTGTGGTTTCCGTAGTGTAGTGGTTATCACGTTCGCCTTACACGCGAAAGGTCCCCAGTTCGAAACTGGGCGGAAACATTGACCTTTTTCCCGCCCTGTCTGCAAAAGAAAATTATTCACTTGGTCAATTAAAAAAGACTACGCTTCCAGTCTGACTATACGCTTACTGTTTGACGAAGACTCTCCCCGTCAGGGAATCGAAACCTGGTCTTCTGCGTGACAGGCAGAGATACTGTCCACTATACTAACGAGGAATCACTCTGAAATCCTTATGCCAGATTTCTGGCCGTTGTGAAGAGAAGGTACGCACTTGAACACTTTCCCTTCCGGCGAAAATTCAGTCCTGGCTGGATTTGATCAGTCCTCAACTTCCTAGCGGAAAACCACAGCCTCGTACATGTAGGGATTGATTCTCATCCCGACCGCTTTAGAACTGACTTTAAACTGTAGCATAGTGATGACGGTCAAGTCATGATGAAGCCATCAGATCAAGATCTTCCGCAAAGAGCAGGCATATGTTTAAAAGAAACCTAGCTGTGGTTTCCGTAGTGTAGTGGTTATCACGTTCGCCTTACACGCGGAAGGTCCCCAGTTCGAACCTGGGCGGAAACATTGACCTTTTTCCCGCCCTGTCTGCAAAAGAAAATTATTCACTTGGTCAATTAAAAAAGACTACGCTTCCAGTCTGACTATACGCTTACTGTTTGACGAAGACTCTCCCCGTCAGGGAATCGAACCCTGGTCTTCTGCATGACAGGCAGAGATACTGTCCACTATACTAACGAGGAATCACTCTGAAATCCTTATGCCAGATTTCTAGCCGTTGTGAAGAGAAGGTACGCACTTGAACACTTTCCCTTCCGGCAAAAATTCAGTCCTGGCTGGGTTTGATCAGTCCTCAACTTCCTAGCGGAAAACCACAGCCTCGTACATGTAGGAATTGATTCTCATCCCGACCGCTTTAGAACTGACGTCAAACTGTAGCATAGTGATGAAGGTCAAGTCATGATGAAGCCATCAGATCAAGATCTTCCGCAAAGAGCAGGGATATGTTCAAGAGAAACCTAGCCGTGGTTTTTGTAGTGTAGTGGTTATCACGTTCGCCTTACACGCGAAAGGTCCCCAGTTCGAAACTGGGCGGAAACATTGACCTTTATCCCGCCTTCTCTGCAAAAGAAAATTATTCACTTCGTCAATTAAAAAAGACTACGCTTCCAGTCTGAGCATACGCTTACTGTTTGACGAAGACTCTCCCCGTCAGGGAATCGAAACCTGGTCTTCTGCATGACAGGCAGAGATACTGTCCACTATACTAACGAGGAATCACTCTGAAATCCTTATGCCAGATTTCTGGCCGTGGTGAAGAGAAGGTACGCACTTGAACACTTTCCCTTCCGGCGAAAATTCAGTCCTGGCTGGGTTTGATCAGTCCTCAACTTCCTAGCGGAAAACCACAGCCTCGTACATGTAGGAATTGATTCTCATCCCGACCGCTTTAGAACTGACGTCAAACTGTAGCATAGTGATGAAGGTCAAGTCATGATGAAGCCATCAGATCAAGATCTTCCGCAAAGAGCAGGCATATGTTCAAAAGAAACCTAGCTGTGGTTTCCGTAGTGTAGTGGTTATCACGTTCGCCTTACACGCGAAAGGTCCCCAGTTCGAAACTGGGTGGAAACATTGACCTTTTTCCCGCCCTGTCTGCAAAAGAAAATTATTCACTTGGTCAATTAAAAAACACTACGCTTCCAGTCTGACTATACGCTTACTGTTTGACGAAGACTCTCCCCGTCAGGGAATCGAAACCTGGTCTTCTGCGTGACAGGCAGAGATACTGTCCAATATACTAACGAGGAATCACTCTGAAATCCTTATGCCAGATTTCTGGCCGTTGTGAAGAGAAGGTACGCACTTGAACACTTTCCCTTCCGGCAAAAATTCAGTCCTGGCTGGATTTGATCAGTCCTCAACTTCCTAGCGGAAAACCACAGCCTCGTACATGTAGGGATTGATTCTCATCCCGACCGCTTTAGAACTGACTTTAAACTGTAGCATAGTGATGACGGTCAAGTCATGATGAAGCCATCAGATCAAGATCTTCCGCAAAGAGCAGGCATATGTTTAAAAGAAACCTAGCTGTGGTTTCCGTAGTGTAGTGGTTATCACGTTCGCCTTACACGCGGAAGGTCCCCAGTTCGAACATGGGCGGAAACATTGACCTTTTTCCCGCCCTGTCTGCAAAAGAAAATTATTCACTTGGTCAATTAAAAAAGACTACGCTTCCAGTCTGACTATACGCTTACTGTTTGACGAAGACTCTCCCCGTCAGGGAATCGAACCCTGGTCTTCTGCATGACAGGCAGAGATACTGTCCACTATACTAACGAGGAATCACTCTGAAATCCTTATGCCAGATTTCTGGCCGTTGTGAAGAGAAGGTACGCACTTGAACACTTTCCCTTCCGGCAAAAATTCAGTCCTGGCTGGGTTTGATCAGTCCTCAACTTCCTAGCGGAAAACCACAGCCTCGTACATGTAGGAATTGATTCTCATCCCGACCGCTTTAGAACTGACGTCAAACTGTAGCATAGTGATGAAGGTCAAGTCATGATGAAGCCATCAGATCAAGATCTTCCGCAAAGAGCAGGGATATGTTCAAGAGAAACCTAGCCGTGGTTTTTGTAGTGTAGTGGTTATCACGTTCGCCTTACACGCGAAAGGTCCCCAGTTCGAAACTGGGCGGAAACATTGACCTTTATCCCGCCTTCTCTGCAAAAGAAAATTATTCACTTGGTCAATTAAAAAAGACTACGCTTCCAGTCTGAGCATACGCTTACTGTTTGACGAAGACTCTCCCCGTCAGGGAATCGAAACCTGGTCTTCTGCATGACAGGCAGAGATACTGTCCACTATACTAACGAGGAATCACTCTGAAATCCTTATGCCAGATTTCTGGCCGTGGTGAAGAGAAGGTACGCACTTGAACACTTTCCCTTCCGGCGAAAATTCAGTCCTGGCTGGGTTTGATCAGTCCTCAACTTCCTAGCGGAAAACCACAGCCTCGTACATGTAGGAATTGATTCTCATCCCGACCGCTTTAGAACTGACGTCAAACTGTAGCATAGTGATGAAGGTCAAGTCATGATGAAGCCATCAGATCAAGATCTTCCGCAAAGAGCAGGCATATGTTCAAAAGAAACCTAGCTGTGGTTTCCGTAGTGTAGTGGTTATCACGTTCGCCTTACACGCGAAAGGTCCCCAGTTCGAAACTGGGTGGAAACATTGACCTTTTTCCCGCCCTGTCTGCAAAAGAAAATTATTCACTTGGTCAATTAAAAAACACTACGCTTCCAGTCTGACTATACGCTTACTGTTTGACGAAGACTCTCCCCGTCAGGGAATCGAAACCTGGTCTTCTGCGTGACAGGCAGAGATACTGTCCAATATACTAACGAGGAATCACTCTGAAATCCTTATGCCAGATTTCTGGCCGTTGTGAAGAGAAGGTACGCACTTGAACACTTTCCCTTCCGGCAAAAATTCAGTCCTGGCTGGATTTGATCAGTCCTCAACTTCCTAGCGGAAAACCACAGCCTCGTACATGTAGGGATTGATTCTCATCCCGACCGCTTTAGAACTGACTTTAAACTGTAGCATAGTGATGACGGTCAAGTCATGATGAAGCCATCAGATCAAGATCTTCCGCAAAGAGCAGGCATATGTTTAAAAGAAACCTAGCTGTGGTTTCCGTAGTGTAGTGGTTATCACGTTCGCCTTACACGCGGAAGGTCCCCAGTTCGAACCTGGGCGGAAACATTGACCTTTTTCCCGCCCTGTCTGCAAAAGAAAATTATTCACTTGGTCAATTAAAAAAGACTACGCTTCCAGTCTGACTATACGCTTACTGTTTGACGAAGACTCTCCCCGTCAGGGAATCGAAACCTGGTCTTCTGCGTGACAGGCAGAGATACTGTCCACTATACTAACGAGGAATCACTCTGAAATCCTTATGCCAGATTTCTGGCCGTTGTGAAGAGAAGGTACGCACTTGAACACTTTCCCTTCCGGCGAAAATTCAGTCCTGGCTGGATTTGATCAGTCCTCAACTTCCTAGCGGAAAACCACAGCCTCGTACATGTAGGGATTGATTCTCATCCCGACCGCTTTAGAACTGACTTTAAACTGTAGCATAGTGATGACGGTCAAGTCATGATGAAGCCATCAGATCAAGATCTTCCGCAAAGAGCAGGCATATGTTTAAAAGAAACCTAGCTGTGGTTTCCGTAGTGTAGTGGTTATCACGTTCGCCTTACACGCGGAAGGTCCCCAGTTCGAACCTGGGCGGAAACATTGACCTTTTTCCCGCCCTGTCTGCAAAAGAAAATTATTCACTTGGTCAATTAAAAAAGACTACGCTTCCAGTCTGACTATACGCTTACTGTTTGACGAAGACTCTCCCCGTCAGGGAATCGAACCCTGGTCTTCTGCATGACAGGCAGAGATACTGTCCACTATACTAACGAGGAATCACTCTGAAATCCTTATGCCAGATTTCTAGCCGTTGTGAAGAGAAGGTACGCACTTGAACACTTTCCCTTCCGGCAAAAATTCAGTCCTGGCTGGGTTTGATCAGTCCTCAACTTCCTAGCGGAAAACCACAGCCTCGTACATGTAGGAATTGATTCTCATCCCGACCGCTTTAGAACTGACGTCAAACTGTAGCATAGTGATGAAGGTCAAGTCATGATGAAGCCATCAGATCAAGATCTTCCGCAAAGAGCAGGGATATGTTCAAGAGAAACCTAGCCGTGGTTTTTGTAGTGTAGTGGTTATCACGTTCGCCTTACACGCGAAAGGTCCCCAGTTCGAAACTGGGCGGAAACATTGACCTTTATCCCGCCTTCTCTGCAAAAGAAAATTATTCACTTCGTCAATTAAAAAAGACTACGCTTCCAGTCTGAGCATACGCTTACTGTTTGACGAAGACTCTCCCCGTCAGGGAATCGAAACCTGGTCTTCTGCATGACAGGCAGAGATACTGTCCACTATACTAACGAGGAATCACTCTGAAATCCTTATGCCAGATTTCTGGCCGTGGTGAAGAGAAGGTACGCACTTGAACACTTTCCCTTCCGGCGAAAATTCAGTCCTGGCTGGGTTTGATCAGTCCTCAACTTCCTAGCGGAAAACCACAGCCTCGTACATGTAGGAATTGATTCTCATCCCGACCGCTTTAGAACTGACGTCAAACTGTAGCATAGTGATGAAGGTCAAGTCATGATGAAGCCATCAGATCAAGATCTTCCGCAAAGAGCAGGCATATGTTCAAAAGAAACCTAGCTGTGGTTTCCGTAGTGTAGTGGTTATCACGTTCGCCTTACACGCGAAAGGTCCCCAGTTCGAAACTGGGTGGAAACATTGACCTTTTTCCCGCCCTGTCTGCAAAAGAAAATTATTCACTTGGTCAATTAAAAAACACTACGCTTCCAGTCTGACTATACGCTTACTGTTTGACGAAGACTCTCCCCGTCAGGGAATCGAAACCTGGTCTTCTGCGTGACAGGCAGAGATACTGTCCAATATACTAACGAGGAATCACTCTGAAATCCTTATGCCAGATTTCTGGCCGTTGTGAAGAGAAGGTACGCACTTGAACACTTTCCCTTCCGGCAAAAATTCAGTCCTGGCTGGATTTGATCAGTCCTCAACTTCCTAGCGGAAAACCACAGCCTCGTACATGTAGGGATTGATTCTCATCCCGACCGCTTTAGAACTGACTTTAAACTGTAGCATAGTGATGACGGTCAAGTCATGATGAAGCCATCAGATCAAGATCTTCCGCAAAGAGCAGGCATATGTTTAAAAGAAACCTAGCTGTGGTTTCCGTAGTGTAGTGGTTATCACGTTCGCCTTACACGCGGAAGGTCCCCAGTTCGAACATGGGCGGAAACATTGACCTTTTTCCCGCCCTGTCTGCAAAAGAAAATTATTCACTTGGTCAATTAAAAAAGACTACGCTTCCAGTCTGACTATACGCTTACTGTTTGACGAAGACTCTCCCCGTCAGGGAATCGAACCCTGGTCTTCTGCATGACAGGCAGAGATACTGTCCACTATACTAACGAGGAATCACTCTGAAATCCTTATGCCAGATTTCTGGCCGTTGTGAAGAGAAGGTACGCACTTGAACACTTTCCCTTCCGGCAAAAATTCAGTCCTGGCTGGGTTTGATCAGTCCTCAACTTCCTAGCGGAAAACCACAGCCTCGTACATGTAGGAATTGATTCTCATCCCGACCGCTTTAGAACTGACGTCAAACTGTAGCATAGTGATGAAGGTCAAGTCATGATGAAGCCATCAGATCAAGATCTTCCGCAAAGAGCAGGGATATGTTCAAGAGAAACCTAGCCGTGGTTTTTGTAGTGTAGTGGTTATCACGTTCGCCTTACACGCGAAAGGTCCCCAGTTCGAAACTGGGCGGAAACATTGACCTTTATCCCGCCTTCTCTGCAAAAGAAAATTATTCACTTGGTCAATTAAAAAAGACTACGCTTCCAGTCTGAGCATACGCTTACTGTTTGACGAAGACTCTCCCCGTCAGGGAATCGAAACCTGGTCTTCTGCATGACAGGCAGAGATACTGTCCACTATACTAACGAGGAATCACTCTGAAATCCTTATGCCAGATTTCTGGCCGTGGTGAAGAGAAGGTACGCACTTGAACACTTTCCCTTCCGGCGAAAATTCAGTCCTGGCTGGGTTTGATCAGTCCTCAACTTCCTAGCGGAAAACCACAGCCTCGTACATGTAGGAATTGATTCTCATCCCGACCGCTTTAGAACTGACGTCAAACTGTAGCATAGTGATGAAGGTCAAGTCATGATGAAGCCATCAGATCAAGATCTTCCGCAAAGAGCAGGCATATGTTCAAAAGAAACCTAGCTGTGGTTTCCGTAGTGTAGTGGTTATCACGTTCGCCTTACACGCGAAAGGTCCCCAGTTCGAAACTGGGTGGAAACATTGACCTTTTTCCCGCCCTGTCTGCAAAAGAAAATTATTCACTTGGTCAATTAAAAAACACTACGCTTCCAGTCTGACTATACGCTTACTGTTTGACGAAGACTCTCCCCGTCAGGGAATCGAAACCTGGTCTTCTGCGTGACAGGCAGAGATACTGTCCAATATACTAACGAGGAATCACTCTGAAATCCTTATGCCAGATTTCTGGCCGTTGTGAAGAGAAGGTACGCACTTGAACACTTTCCCTTCCGGCAAAAATTCAGTCCTGGCTGGATTTGATCAGTCCTCAACTTCCTAGCGGAAAACCACAGCCTCGTACATGTAGGGATTGATTCTCATCCCGACCGCTTTAGAACTGACTTTAAACTGTAGCATAGTGATGACGGTCAAGTCATGATGAAGCCATCAGATCAAGATCTTCCGCAAAGAGCAGGCATATGTTTAAAAGAAACCTAGCTGTGGTTTCCGTAGTGTAGTGGTTATCACGTTCGCCTTACACGCGGAAGGTCCCCAGTTCGAACCTGGGCGGAAACATTGACCTTTTTCCCGCCCTGTCTGCAAAAGAAAATTATTCACTTGGTCAATTAAAAAAGACTACGCTTCCAGTCTGACTATACGCTTACTGTTTGACGAAGACTCTCCCCGTCAGGGAATCGAACCCTGGTCTTCTGCATGACAGGCAGAGATACTGTCCACTATACTAACGAGGAATCACTCTGAAATCCTTATGCCAGATTTCTAGCCGTTGTGAAGAGAAGGTACGCACTTGAACACTTTCCCTTCCGGCAAAAATTCAGTCCTGGCTGGGTTTGATCAGTCCTCAACTTCCTAGCGGAAAACCACAGCCTCGTACATGTAGGAATTGATTCTCATCCCGACCGCTTTAGAACTGACGTCAAACTGTAGCATAGTGATGAAGGTCAAGTCATGATGAAGCCATCAGATCAAGATCTTCCGCAAAGAGCAGGGATATGTTCAAGAGAAACCTAGCCGTGGTTTTTGTAGTGTAGTGGTTATCACGTTCGCCTTACACGCGAAAGGTCCCCAGTTCGAAACTGGGCGGAAACATTGACCTTTATCCCGCCTTCTCTGCAAAAGAAAATTATTCACTTCGTCAATTAAAAAAGACTACGCTTCCAGTCTGAGCATACGCTTACTGTTTGACGAAGACTCTCCCCGTCAGGGAATCGAAACCTGGTCTTCTGCATGACAGGCAGAGATACTGTCCACTATACTAACGAGGAATCACTCTGAAATCCTTATGCCAGATTTCTGGCCGTGGTGAAGAGAAGGTACGCACTTGAACACTTTCCCTTCCGGCGAAAATTCAGTCCTGGCTGGGTTTGATCAGTCCTCAACTTCCTAGCGGAAAACCACAGCCTCGTACATGTAGGAATTGATTCTCATCCCGACCGCTTTAGAACTGACGTCAAACTGTAGCATAGTGATGAAGGTCAAGTCATGATGAAGCCATCAGATCAAGATCTTCCGCAAAGAGCAGGCATATGTTCAAAAGAAACCTAGCTGTGGTTTCCGTAGTGTAGTGGTTATCACGTTCGCCTTACACGCGAAAGGTCCCCAGTTCGAAACTGGGTGGAAACATTGACCTTTTTCCCGCCCTGTCTGCAAAAGAAAATTATTCACTTGGTCAATTAAAAAACACTACGCTTCCAGTCTGACTATACGCTTACTGTTTGACGAAGACTCTCCCCGTCAGGGAATCGAAACCTGGTCTTCTGCGTGACAGGCAGAGATACTGTCCAATATACTAACGAGGAATCACTCTGAAATCCTTATGCCAGATTTCTGGCCGTTGTGAAGAGAAGGTACGCACTTGAACACTTTCCCTTCCGGCAAAAATTCAGTCCTGGCTGGATTTGATCAGTCCTCAACTTCCTAGCGGAAAACCACAGCCTCGTACATGTAGGGATTGATTCTCATCCCGACCGCTTTAGAACTGACTTTAAACTGTAGCATAGTGATGACGGTCAAGTCATGATGAAGCCATCAGATCAAGATCTTCCGCAAAGAGCAGGCATATGTTTAAAAGAAACCTAGCTGTGGTTTCCGTAGTGTAGTGGTTATCACGTTCGCCTTACACGCGGAAGGTCCCCAGTTCGAACATGGGCGGAAACATTGACCTTTTTCCCGCCCTGTCTGCAAAAGAAAATTATTCACTTGGTCAATTAAAAAAGACTACGCTTCCAGTCTGACTATACGCTTACTGTTTGACGAAGACTCTCCCCGTCAGGGAATCGAACCCTGGTCTTCTGCATGACAGGCAGAGATACTGTCCACTATACTAACGAGGAATCACTCTGAAATCCTTATGCCAGATTTCTGGCCGTTGTGAAGAGAAGGTACGCACTTGAACACTTTCCCTTCCGGCAAAAATTCAGTCCTGGCTGGGTTTGATCAGTCCTCAACTTCCTAGCGGAAAACCACAGCCTCGTACATGTAGGAATTGATTCTCATCCCGACCGCTTTAGAACTGACGTCAAACTGTAGCATAGTGATGAAGGTCAAGTCATGATGAAGCCATCAGATCAAGATCTTCCGCAAAGAGCAGGGATATGTTCAAGAGAAACCTAGCCGTGGTTTTTGTAGTGTAGTGGTTATCACGTTCGCCTTACACGCGAAAGGTCCCCAGTTCGAAACTGGGCGGAAACATTGACCTTTATCCCGCCTTCTCTGCAAAAGAAAATTATTCACTTGGTCAATTAAAAAAGACTACGCTTCCAGTCTGAGCATACGCTTACTGTTTGACGAAGACTCTCCCCGTCAGGGAATCGAAACCTGGTCTTCTGCATGACAGGCAGAGATACTGTCCACTATACTAACGAGGAATCACTCTGAAATCCTTATGCCAGATTTCTGGCCGTGGTGAAGAGAAGGTACGCACTTGAACACTTTCCCTTCCGGCGAAAATTCAGTCCTGGCTGGGTTTGATCAGTCCTCAACTTCCTAGCGGAAAACCACAGCCTCGTACATGTAGGAATTGATTCTCATCCCGACCGCTTTAGAACTGACGTCAAACTGTAGCATAGTGATGAAGGTCAAGTCATGATGAAGCCATCAGATCAAGATCTTCCGCAAAGAGCAGGCATATGTTCAAAAGAAACCTAGCTGTGGTTTCCGTAGTGTAGTGGTTATCACGTTCGCCTTACACGCGAAAGGTCCCCAGTTCGAAACTGGGTGGAAACATTGACCTTTTTCCCGCCCTGTCTGCAAAAGAAAATTATTCACTTGGTCAATTAAAAAACACTACGCTTCCAGTCTGACTATACGCTTACTGTTTGACGAAGACTCTCCCCGTCAGGGAATCGAAACCTGGTCTTCTGCGTGACAGGCAGAGATACTGTCCAATATACTAACGAGGAATCACTCTGAAATCCTTATGCCAGATTTCTGGCCGTTGTGAAGAGAAGGTACGCACTTGAACACTTTCCCTTCCGGCAAAAATTCAGTCCTGGCTGGATTTGATCAGTCCTCAACTTCCTAGCGGAAAACCACAGCCTCGTACATGTAGGGATTGATTCTCATCCCGACCGCTTTAGAACTGACTTTAAACTGTAGCATAGTGATGACGGTCAAGTCATGATGAAGCCATCAGATCAAGATCTTCCGCAAAGAGCAGGCATATGTTTAAAAGAAACCTAGCTGTGGTTTCCGTAGTGTAGTGGTTATCACGTTCGCCTTACACGCGGAAGGTCCCCAGTTCGAACCTGGGCGGAAACATTGACCTTTTTCCCGCCCTGTCTGCAAAAGAAAATTATTCACTTGGTCAATTAAAAAAGACTACGCTTCCAGTCTGACTATACGCTTACTGTTTGACGAAGACTCTCCCCGTCAGGGAATCGAACCCTGGTCTTCTGCATGACAGGCAGAGATACTGTCCACTATACTAACGAGGAATCACTCTGAAATCCTTATGCCAGATTTCTGGCCGTTGTGAAGAGAAGGTACGCACTTGAACACTTTCCCTTCCGGCAAAAATTCAGTCCTGGCTGGGTTTGATCAGTCCTCAACTTCCTAGCGGAAAACCACAGCCTCGTACATGTAGGAATTGATTCTCATCCCGACCGCTTTAGAACTGACGTCAAACTGTAGCATAGTGATGAAGGTCAAGTCATGATGAAGCCATCAGATCAAGATCTTCCGCAAAGAGCAGGGATATGTTCAAGAGAAACCTAGCCGTGGTTTTTGTAGTGTAGTGGTTATCACGTTCGCCTTACACGCGAAAGGTCCCCAGTTCGAAACTGGGCGGAAACATTGACCTTTATCCCGCCTTCTCTGCAAAAGAAAATTATTCACTTGGTCAATTAAAAAAGACTACGCTTCCAGTCTGAGCATACGCTTACTGTTTGACGAAGACTCTCCCCGTCAGGGAATCGAAACCTGGTCTTCTGCATGACAGGCAGAGATACTGTCCACTATACTAACGAGGAATCACTCTGAAATCCTTATGCCAGATTTCTGGCCGTGGTGAAGAGAAGGTACGCACTTGAACACTTTCCCTTCCGGCGAAAATTCAGTCCTGGCTGGGTTTGATCAGTCCTCAACTTCCTAGCGGAAAACCACAGCCTCGTACATGTAGGAATTGATTCTCATCCCGACCGCTTTAGAACTGACGTCAAACTGTAGCATAGTGATGAAGGTCAAGTCATGATGAAGCCATCAGATCAAGATCTTCCGCAAAGAGCAGGCATATGTTCAAAAGAAACCTAGCTGTGGTTTCCGTAGTGTAGTGGTTATCACGTTCGCCTTACACGCGAAAGGTCCCCAGTTCGAAACTGGGTGGAAACATTGACCTTTTTCCCGCCCTGTCTGCAAAAGAAAATTATTCACTTGGTCAATTAAAAAACACTACGCTTCCAGTCTGACTATACGCTTACTGTTTGACGAAGACTCTCCCCGTCAGGGAATCGAAACCTGGTCTTCTGCGTGACAGGCAGAGATACTGTCCAATATACTAACGAGGAATCACTCTGAAATCCTTATGCCAGATTTCTGGCCGTTGTGAAGAGAAGGTACGCACTTGAACACTTTCCCTTCCGGCAAAAATTCAGTCCTGGCTGGATTTGATCAGTCCTCAACTTCCTAGCGGAAAACCACAGCCTCGTACATGTAGGGATTGATTCTCATCCCGACCGCTTTAGAACTGACTTTAAACTGTAGCATAGTGATGACGGTCAAGTCATGATGAAGCCATCAGATCAAGATCTTCCGCAAAGAGCAGGCATATGTTTAAAAGAAACCTAGCTGTGGTTTCCGTAGTGTAGTGGTTATCACGTTCGCCTTACACGCGGAAGGTCCCCAGTTCGAACCTGGGCGGAAACATTGACCTTTTTCCCGCCCTGTCTGCAAAAGAAAATTATTCACTTGGTCAATTAAAAAAGACTACGCTTCCAGTCTGACTATACGCTTACTGTTTGACGAAGACTCTCCCCGTCAGGGAATCGAACCCTGGTCTTCTGCATGACAGGCAGAGATACTGTCCACTATACTAACGAGGAATCACTCTGAAATCCTTATGCCAGATTTCTAGCCGTTGTGAAGAGAAGGTACGCACTTGAACACTTTCCCTTCCGGCAAAAATTCAGTCCTGGCTGGGTTTGATCAGTCCTCAACTTCCTAGCGGAAAACCACAGCCTCGTACATGTAGGAATTGATTCTCATCCCGACCGCTTTAGAACTGACGTCAAACTGTAGCATAGTGATGAAGGTCAAGTCATGATGAAGCCATCAGATCAAGATCTTCCGCAAAGAGCAGGGATATGTTCAAGAGAAACCTAGCCGTGGTTTTTGTAGTGTAGTGGTTATCACGTTCGCCTTACACGCGAAAGGTCCCCAGTTCGAAACTGGGCGGAAACATTGACCTTTATCCCGCCTTCTCTGCAAAAGAAAATTATTCACTTGGTCAATTAAAAAAGACTACGCTTCCAGTCTGAGCATACGCTTACTGTTTGACGAAGACTCTCCCCGTCAGGGAATCGAAACCTGGTCTTCTGCATGACAGGCAGAGATACTGTCCACTATACTAACGAGGAATCACTCTGAAATCCTTATGCCAGATTTCTGGCCGTGGTGAAGAGAAGGTACGCACTTGAACACTTTCCCTTCCGGCGAAAATTCAGTCCTGGCTGGGTTTGATCAGTCCTCAACTTCCTAGCGGAAAACCACAGCCTCGTACATGTAGGAATTGATTCTCATCCCGACCGCTTTAGAACTGACGTCAAACTGTAGCATAGTGATGAAGGTCAAGTCATGATGAAGCCATCAGATCAAGATCTTCCGCAAAGAGCAGGCATATGTTCAAAAGAAACCTAGCTGTGGTTTCCGTAGTGTAGTGGTTATCACGTTCGCCTTACACGCGAAAGGTCCCCAGTTCGAAACTGGGTGGAAACATTGACCTTTTTCCCGCCCTGTCTGCAAAAGAAAATTATTCACTTGGTCAATTAAAAAACACTACGCTTCCAGTCTGACTATACGCTTACTGTTTGACGAAGACTCTCCCCGTCAGGGAATCGAAACCTGGTCTTCTGCGTGACAGGCAGAGATACTGTCCAATATACTAACGAGGAATCACTCTGAAATCCTTATGCCAGATTTCTGGCCGTTGTGAAGAGAAGGTACGCACTTGAACACTTTCCCTTCCGGCAAAAATTCAGTCCTGGCTGGATTTGATCAGTCCTCAACTTCCTAGCGGAAAACCACAGCCTCGTACATGTAGGGATTGATTCTCATCCCGACCGCTTTAGAACTGACTTTAAACTGTAGCATAGTGATGACGGTCAAGTCATGATGAAGCCATCAGATCAAGATCTTCCGCAAAGAGCAGGCATATGTTTAAAAGAAACCTAGCTGTGGTTTCCGTAGTGTAGTGGTTATCACGTTCGCCTTACACGCGGAAGGTCCCCAGTTCGAACATGGGCGGAAACATTGACCTTTTTCCCGCCCTGTCTGCAAAAGAAAATTATTCACTTGGTCAATTAAAAAAGACTACGCTTCCAGTCTGACTATACGCTTACTGTTTGACGAAGACTCTCCCCGTCAGGGAATCGAACCCTGGTCTTCTGCATGACAGGCAGAGATACTGTCCACTATACTAACGAGGAATCACTCTGAAATCCTTATGCCAGATTTCTGGCCGTTGTGAAGAGAAGGTACGCACTTGAACACTTTCCCTTCCGGCAAAAATTCAGTCCTGGCTGGGTTTGATCAGTCCTCAACTTCCTAGCGGAAAACCACAGCCTCGTACATGTAGGAATTGATTCTCATCCCGACCGCTTTAGAACTGACGTCAAACTGTAGCATAGTGATGAAGGTCAAGTCATGATGAAGCCATCAGATCAAGATCTTCCGCAAAGAGCAGGGATATGTTCAAGAGAAACCTAGCCGTGGTTTTTGTAGTGTAGTGGTTATCACGTTCGCCTTACACGCGAAAGGTCCCCAGTTCGAAACTGGGCGGAAACATTGACCTTTATCCCGCCTTCTCTGCAAAAGAAAATTATTCACTTGGTCAATTAAAAAAGACTACGCTTCCAGTCTGAGCATACGCTTACTGTTTGACGAAGACTCTCCCCGTCAGGGAATCGAAACCTGGTCTTCTGCATGACAGGCAGAGATACTGTCCACTATACTAACGAGGAATCACTCTGAAATCCTTATGCCAGATTTCTGGCCGTGGTGAAGAGAAGGTACGCACTTGAACACTTTCCCTTCCGGCGAAAATTCAGTCCTGGCTGGGTTTGATCAGTCCTCAACTTCCTAGCGGAAAACCACAGCCTCGTACATGTAGGAATTGATTCTCATCCCGACCGCTTTAGAACTGACGTCAAACTGTAGCATAGTGATGAAGGTCAAGTCATGATGAAGCCATCAGATCAAGATCTTCCGCAAAGAGCAGGCATATGTTCAAAAGAAACCTAGCTGTGGTTTCCGTAGTGTAGTGGTTATCACGTTCGCCTTACACGCGAAAGGTCCCCAGTTCGAAACTGGGTGGAAACATTGACCTTTTTCCCGCCCTGTCTGCAAAAGAAAATTATTCACTTGGTCAATTAAAAAACACTACGCTTCCAGTCTGACTATACGCTTACTGTTTGACGAAGACTCTCCCCGTCAGGGAATCGAAACCTGGTCTTCTGCGTGACAGGCAGAGATACTGTCCAATATACTAACGAGGAATCACTCTGAAATCCTTATGCCAGATTTCTGGCCGTTGTGAAGAGAAGGTACGCACTTGAACACTTTCCCTTCCGGCAAAAATTCAGTCCTGGCTGGATTTGATCAGTCCTCAACTTCCTAGCGGAAAACCACAGCCTCGTACATGTAGGGATTGATTCTCATCCCGACCGCTTTAGAACTGACTTTAAACTGTAGCATAGTGATGACGGTCAAGTCATGATGAAGCCATCAGATCAAGATCTTCCGCAAAGAGCAGGCATATGTTTAAAAGAAACCTAGCTGTGGTTTCCGTAGTGTAGTGGTTATCACGTTCGCCTTACACGCGGAAGGTCCCCAGTTCGAACCTGGGCGGAAACATTGACCTTTTTCCCGCCCTGTCTGCAAAAGAAAATTATTCACTTGGTCAATTAAAAAAGACTACGCTTCCAGTCTGACTATACGCTTACTGTTTGACAAAGACTCTCCCCGTCAGGGAATCGAACCCTGGTCTTCTGCATGACAGGCAGAGATACTGTCCACTATACTAACGAGGAATCACTCTGAAATCCTTATGCCAGATTTCTGGCCGTTGTGAAGAGAAGGTACGCACTTGAACACTTTCCCTTCCGGCAAAAATTCAGTCCTGGCTGGGTTTGATCAGTCCTCAACTTCCTAGCGGAAAACCACAGCCTCGTACATGTAGGAATTGATTCTCATCCCGACCGCTTTAGAACTGACGTCAAACTGTAGCATAGTGATGAAGGTCAAGTCATGATGAAGCCATCAGATCAAGATCTTCCGCAAAGAGCAGGGATATGTTCAAGAGAAACCTAGCCGTGGTTTTTGTAGTGTAGTGGTTATCACGTTCGCCTTACACGCGAAAGGTCCCCAGTTCGAAACTGGGCGGAAACATTGACCTTTATCCCGCCTTCTCTGCAAAAGAAATTATTCACTTGGTCAATTAAAAAAGACTACGCTTCCAGTCTGAGCATACGCTTACTGTTTGACGAAGACTCTCCCCGTCAGGGAATCGAAACCTGGTCTTCTGCATGACAGGCAGAGATACTGTCCACTATACTAACGAGGAATCACTCTGAAATCCTTATGCCAGATTTCTGGCCGTGGTGAAGAGAAGGTACGCACTTGAACACTTTCCCTTCCGGCGAAAATTCAGTCCTGGCTGGGTTTGATCAGTCCTCAACTTCCTAGCGGAAAACCACAGCCTCGTACATGTAGGAATTGATTCTCATCCCGACCGCTTTAGAACTGACGTCAAACTGTAGCATAGTGATGAAGGTCAAGTCATGATGAAGCCATCAGATCAAGATCTTCCGCAAAGAGCAGGCATATGTTCAAAAGAAACCTAGCTGTGGTTTCCGTAGTGTAGTGGTTATCACGTTCGCCTTACACGCGAAAGGTCCCCAGTTCGAAACTGGGCGGAAACATTGACCTTTTTCCCGCCCTGTCTGCAAAAGAAAATTATTCACTTGGTCAATTAAAAAAGACTACGCTTCCAGTCTGACTATACGCTTACTGTTTGACGAAGACTCTCCCCGTCAGGGAATCGAAACCTGGTCTTCTGCGTGACAGGCAGAGATACTGTCCACTATACTAACGAGGAATCACTCTGAAATCCTTATGCCAGATTTCTGGCCGTTGTGAAGAGAAGGTACGCACTTGAACACTTTCCCTTCCGGCGAAAATTCAGTCCTGGCTGGATTTGATCAGTCCTCAACTTCCTAGCGGAAAACCACAGCCTCGTACATGTAGGGATTGATTCTCATCCCGACCGCTTTAGAACTGACTTTAAACTGTAGCATAGTGATGACGGTCAAGTCATGATGAAGCCATCAGATCAAGATCTTCCGCAAAGAGCAGGCATATGTTTAAAAGAAACCTAGCTGTGGTTTCCGTAGTGTAGTGGTTATCACGTTCGCCTTACACGCGGAAGGTCCCCAGTTCGAACCTGGGCGGAAACATTGACCTTTTTCCCGCCCTGTCTGCAAAAGAAAATTATTCACTTGGTCAATTAAAAAAGACTACGCTTCCAGTCTGACTATACGCTTACTGTTTGACGAAGACTCTCCCCGTCAGGGAATCGAACCCTGGTCTTCTGCATGACAGGCAGAGATACTGTCCACTATACTAACGAGGAATCACTCTGAAATCCTTATGCCAGATTTCTAGCCGTTGTGAAGAGAAGGTACGCACTTGAACACTTTCCCTTCCGGCAAAAATTCAGTCCTGGCTGGGTTTGATCAGTCCTCAACTTCCTAGCGGAAAACCACAGCCTCGTACATGTAGGAATTGATTCTCATCCCGACCGCTTTAGAACTGACGTCAAACTGTAGCATAGTGATGAAGGTCAAGTCATGATGAAGCCATCAGATCAAGATCTTCCGCAAAGAGCAGGGATATGTTCAAGAGAAACCTAGCCGTGGTTTTTGTAGTGTAGTGGTTATCACGTTCGCCTTACACGCGAAAGGTCCCCAGTTCGAAACTGGGCGGAAACATTGACCTTTATCCCGCCTTCTCTGCAAAAGAAAATTATTCACTTCGTCAATTAAAAAAGACTACGCTTCCAGTCTGAGCATACGCTTACTGTTTGACGAAGACTCTCCCCGTCAGGGAATCGAAACCTGGTCTTCTGCATGACAGGCAGAGATACTGTCCACTATACTAACGAGGAATCACTCTGAAATCCTTATGCCAGATTTCTGGCCGTGGTGAAGAGAAGGTACGCACTTGAACACTTTCCCTTCCGGCGAAAATTCAGTCCTGGCTGGGTTTGATCAGTCCTCAACTTCCTAGCGGAAAACCACAGCCTCGTACATGTAGGAATTGATTCTCATCCCGACCGCTTTAGAACTGACGTCAAACTGTAGCATAGTGATGAAGGTCAAGTCATGATGAAGCCATCAGATCAAGATCTTCTGCAAAGAGCAGGCATATGTTCAAAAGAAACCTAGCTGTGGTTTCCGTAGTGTAGTGGTTATCACGTTCGCCTTACACGCGAAAGGTCCCCAGTTCGAAACTGGGCGTAAACATTGACCTTTTTCCCGCCCTGTCTGCAAAAGAAAATTATTCACTTGGTCAATTAAAAAACACTACGCTTCCAGTCTGACTATACGCTTACTGTTTGACGAAGACTCTCCCCGTCAGGGAATCGAAACCTGGTCTTCTGCGTGACAGGCAGAGATACTGTCCAATATACTAACGAGGAATCACTCTGAAATCCTTATGCCAGATTTCTGGCCGTTGTGAAGAGAAGGTACGCACTTGAACACTTTCCCTTCCGGCAAAAATTCAGTCCTGGCTGGATTTGATCAGTCCTCAACTTCCTAGCGGAAAACCACAGCCTCGTACATGTAGGGATTGATTCTCATCCCGACCGCTTTAGAACTGACTTTAAACTGTAGCATAGTGATGACGGTCAAGTCATGATGAAGCCATCAGATCAAGATCTTCCGCAAAGAGCAGGCATATGTTTAAAAGAAACCTAGCTGTGGTTTCCGTAGTGTAGTGGTTATCACGTTCGCCTTACACGCGGAAGGTCCCCAGTTCGAACCTGGGCGGAAACATTGACCTTTTTCCCGCCCTGTCTGCAAAAGAAAATTATTCACTTGGTCAATTAAAAAAGACTACGCTTCCAGTCTGACTATACGCTTACTGTTTGACGAAGACTCTCCCCGTCAGGGAATCGAACCCTGGTCTTCTGCATGACAGGCAGAGATACTGTCCACTATACTAACGAGGAATCACTCTGAAATCCTTATGCCAGATTTCTGGCCGTTGTGAAGAGAAGGTACGCACTTGAACACTTTCCCTTCCGGCAAAAATTCAGTCCTGGCTGGGTTTGATCAGTCCTCAACTTCCTAGCGGAAAACCACAGCCTCGTACATGTAGGAATTGATTCTCATCCCGACCGCTTTAGAACTGACGTCAAACTGTAGCATAGTGATGAAGGTCAAGTCATGATGAAGCCATCAGATCAAGATCTTCCGCAAAGAGCAGGGATATGTTCAAGAGAAACCTAGCCGTGGTTTTTGTAGTGTAGTGGTTATCACGTTCGCCTTACACGCGAAAGGTCCCCAGTTCGAAACTGGGCGGAAACATTGACCTTTATCCCGCCTTCTCTGCAAAAGAAAATTATTCACTTGGTCAATTAAAAAAGACTACGCTTCCAGTCTGAGCATACGCTTACTGTTTGACGAAGACTCTCCCCGTCAGGGAATCGAAACCTGGTCTTCTGCATGACAGGCAGAGATACTGTCCACTATACTAACGAGGAATCACTCTGAAATCCTTATGCCAGATTTCTGGCCGTGGTGAAGAGAAGGTACGCACTTGAACACTTTCCCTTCCGGCGAAAATTCAGTCCTGGCTGGGTTTGATCAGTCCTCAACTTCCTAGCGGAAAACCACAGCCTCGTACATGTAGGAATTGATTCTCATCCCGACCGCTTTAGAACTGACGTCAAACTGTAGCATAGTGATGAAGGTCAAGTCATGATGAAGCCATCAGATCAAGATCTTCCGCAAAGAGCAGGCATATGTTCAAAAGAAACCTAGCTGTGGTTTCCGTAGTGTAGTGGTTATCACGTTCGCCTTACACGCGAAAGGTCCCCAGTTCGAAACTGGGCGGAAACATTGACCTTTTTCCCGCCCTGTCTGCAAAAGAAAATTATTCACTTGGTCAATTAAAAAAGACTACGCTTCCAGTCTGACTATACGCTTACTGTTTGACGAAGACTCTCCCCGTCAGGGAATCGAAACCTGGTCTTCTGCGTGACAGGCAGAGATACTGTCCACTATACTAACGAGGAATCACTCTGAAATCCTTATGCCAGATTTCTGGCCGTTGTGAAGAGAAGGTACGCACTTGAACACTTTCCCTTCCGGCGAAAATTCAGTCCTGGCTGGATTTGATCAGTCCTCAACTTCCTAGCGGAAAACCACAGCCTCGTACATGTAGGGATTGATTCTCATCCCGACCGCTTTAGAACTGACTTTAAACTGTAGCATAGTGATGACGGTCAAGTCATGATGAAGCCATCAGATCAAGATCTTCCGCAAAGAGCAGGCATATGTTTAAAAGAAACCTAGCTGTGGTTTCCGTAGTGTAGTGGTTATCACGTTCGCCTTACACGCGGAAGGTCCCCAGTTCGAACCTGGGCGGAAACATTGACCTTTTTCCCGCCCTGTCTGCAAAAGAAAATTATTCACTTGGTCAATTAAAAAAGACTACGCTTCCAGTCTGACTATACGCTTACTGTTTGACGAAGACTCTCCCCGTCAGGGAATCGAACCCTGGTCTTCTGCATGACAGGCAGAGATACTGTCCACTATACTAACGAGGAATCACTCTGAAATCCTTATGCCAGATTTCTAGCCGTTGTGAAGAGAAGGTACGCACTTGAACACTTTCCCTTCCGGCAAAAATTCAGTCCTGGCTGGGTTTGATCAGTCCTCAACTTCCTAGCGGAAAACCACAGCCTCGTACATGTAGGAATTGATTCTCATCCCGACCGCTTTAGAACTGACGTCAAACTGTAGCATAGTGATGAAGGTCAAGTCATGATGAAGCCATCAGATCAAGATCTTCCGCAAAGAGCAGGGATATGTTCAAGAGAAACCTAGCCGTGGTTTTTGTAGTGTAGTGGTTATCACGTTCGCCTTACACGCGAAAGGTCCCCAGTTCGAAACTGGGCGGAAACATTGACCTTTATCCCGCCTTCTCTGCAAAAGAAAATTATTCACTTGGTCAATTAAAAAAGACTACGCTTCCAGTCTGAGCATACGCTTACTGTTTGACGAAGACTCTCCCCGTCAGGGAATCGAACCCTGGTCTTCTGCATGACAGGCAGAGATACTGTCCACTATACTAACGAGGAATCACTCTGAAATCCTTATGCCAGATTTCTAGCCGTTGTGAAGAGAAGGTACGCACTTGAACACTTTCCCTTCCGGCAAAAATTCAGTCCTGGCTGGGTTTGATCAGTCCTCAACTTCCTAGCGGAAAACCACAGCCTCGTACATGTAGGAATTGATTCTCATCCCGACCGCTTTAGAACTGACGTCAAACTGTAGCATAGTGATGAAGGTCAAGTCATGATGAAGCCATCAGATCAAGATCTTCCGCAAAGAGCAGGGATATGTTCAAGAGAAACCTAGCCGTGGTTTTTGTAGTGTAGTGGTTATCACGTTCGCCTTACACGCGAAAGGTCCCCAGTTCGAAACTGGGCGGAAACATTGACCTTTATCCCGCCTTCTCTGCAAAAGAAAATTATTCACTTCGTCAATTAAAAAAGACTACGCTTCCAGTCTGAGCATACGCTTACTGTTTGACGAAGACTCTCCCCGTCAGGGAATCGAAACCTGGTCTTCTGCATGACAGGCAGAGATACTGTCCACTATACTAACGAGGAATCACTCTGAAATCCTTATGCCAGATTTCTGGCCGTGGTGAAGAGAAGGTACGCACTTGAACACTTTCCCTTCCGGCGAAAATTCAGTCCTGGCTGGGTTTGATCAGTCCTCAACTTCCTAGCGGAAAACCACAGCCTCGTACATGTAGGAATTGATTCTCATCCCGACCGCTTTAGAACTGACGTCAAACTGTAGCATAGTGATGAAGGTCAAGTCATGATGAAGCCATCAGATCAAGATCTTCCGCAAAGAGCAGGCATATGTTCAAAAGAAACCTAGCTGTGGTTTCCGTAGTGTAGTGGTTATCACGTTCGCCTTACACGCGAAAGGTCCCCAGTTCGAAACTGGGCGGAAACATTGACCTTTTTCCCGCCCTGTCTGCAAAAGAAAATTATTCACTTGGTCAATTAAAAAACACTACGCTTCCAGTCTGACTATACGCTTACTGTTTGACGAAGACTCTCCCCGTCAGGGAATCGAAACCTGGTCTTCTGCGTGACAGGCAGAGATACTGTCCAATATACTAACGAGGAATCACTCTGAAATCCTTATGCCAGATTTCTGGCCGTTGTGAAGAGAAGGTACGCACTTGAACACTTTCCCTTCCGGCAAAAATTCAGTCCTGGCTGGATTTGATCAGTCCTCAACTTCCTAGCGGAAAACCACAGCCTCGTACATGTAGGGATTGATTCTCATCCCGACCGCTTTAGAACTGACTTTAAACTGTAGCATAGTGATGACGGTCAAGTCATGATGAAGCCATCAGATCAAGATCTTCCGCAAAGAGCAGGCATATGTTTAAAAGAAACCTAGCTGTGGTTTCCGTAGTGTAGTGGTTATCACGTTCGCCTTACACGCGGAAGGTCCCCAGTTCGAACCTGGGCGGAAACATTGACCTTTTTCCCGCCCTGTCTGCAAAAGAAAATTATTCACTTGGTCAATTAAAAAAGACTACGCTTCCAGTCTGACTATACGCTTACTGTTTGACGAAGACTCTCCCCGTCAGGGAATCGAACCCTGGTCTTCTGCATGACAGGCAGAGATACTGTCCACTATACTAACGAGGAATCACTCTGAAATCCTTATGCCAGATTTCTGGCCGTTGTGAAGAGAAGGTACGCACTTGAACACTTTCCCTTCCGGCAAAAATTCAGTCCTGGCTGGGTTTGATCAGTCCTCAACTTCCTAGCGGAAAACCACAGCCTCGTACATGTAGGAATTGATTCTCATCCCGACCGCTTTAGAACTGACGTCAAACTGTAGCATAGTGATGAAGGTCAAGTCATGATGAAGCCATCAGATCAAGATCTTCCGCAAAGAGCAGGGATATGTTCAAGAGAAACCTAGCCGTGGTTTTTGTAGTGTAGTGGTTATCACGTTCGCCTTACACGCGAAAGGTCCCCAGTTCGAAACTGGGCGGAAACATTGACCTTTATCCCGTCTTCTCTGCAAAAGAAAATTATTCACTTGGTCAATTAAAAAAGACTACGCTTCCAGTCTGAGCATACGCTTACTGTTTGACGAAGACTCTCCCCGTCAGGGAATCGAAACCTGGTCTTCTGCATGACAGGCAGAGATACTGTCCACTATACTAACGAGGAATCACTCTGAAATCCTTATGCCAGATTTCTGGCCGTGGTGAAGAGAAGGTACGCACTTGAACACTTTCCCTTCCGGCGAAAATTCAGTCCTGGCTGGGTTTGATCAGTCCTCAACTTCCTAGCGGAAAACCACAGCCTCGTACATGTAGGAATTGATTCTCATCCCGACCGCTTTAGAACTGACGTCAAACTGTAGCATAGTGATGAAGGTCAAGTCATGATGAAGCCATCAGATCAAGATCTTCCCCAAAGAGCAGGCATATGTTCAAAAGAAACCTAGCTGTGGTTTCCGTAGTGTAGTGGTTATCACGTTCGCCTAACACGCGAAAGGTCCCCAGTTCGAAACTGGGCGGAAACATTAACCTTTTTCCCGCCCTATCTGCAAAAGAAAATTATTCACTTGGTCAATTAAAGAAGACTACGCTTCCAGTCTGAGCATACGCTTACTGTTTGACTAAGACTCTCCCCGTCAGGGAATCAAACCCTGGTCTTCTGCGTGACAGGAAGAGATACTGTCCACTATATTCTCTTCAGATCAGCCATCAGATCAAGATCTTCCGCAAAGAGCAGGCATATGTTCAAAATAAACCTAGCTGTGGTTTCCGTAGTGTAGTGGTTATCACGTTCGCCTAACACGCGAAAGGTCCCCAGTTCGAAACTGGGCGGAAACATTGACCTTCTTCCCGCCATGTCTGCAGCAGAAAATCATTCACATTGTCAATTAAAAAAAGACTACGCTTCCAGTCTGAGCATAAGCTTACTGTTTGACGAAGACTCTCCCCGTCAGGGAATCAAACCCTGGTCTTCTGCGTGACAGGCAGAGATACTGTCCACTATACTAACGAGGAATCACTCTGAAATTCTTATGCCAGATTTCTGGCCGTTGTGAAGAGAAGGTACGCACTTGAACACTTTCCCTTCCAGCGAAAATTCAGTCCTGGCTGGGTTTGATCAGTCCTCAACTTCCTAGCGGAAAACCACAGCCTCGTACATGTAGGAATTGATTCTCATCCCCACCGCTTTAGAACTGACGTCAAACTGTAGCATAGTGATGAAGGTCAAGTCATGATGAAGCCATCAGATCAAGATCTTCCGCAAAGAGCAGGCATATGTTCAAAAGAAACCTAGCTGTGGTTTCCGTAGTGTAGTGGTTATCACGTTCGCCTAACACGCAAAAGGTCCCCAGTTCGAAACTGGGCGGAAACATTAACCTTTTTCCCGCCCTATCTGCAAAAGAAAATTATTCACTTGGTCAATTAAAGAAGACTACGCTTCCAGTCTGAGCATACGCTTACTGTTTGACGAAGACTCTCCCCGTCAGGGAATCGAACCCTGGTCTTCTGCGTGACAGGAAGAGATACTGTCCACTATATTCTCTTCAGATCAGCCATCAGATCAAGATCTTCCGCAAAGAGCAGGCATATGTTCAAAATAAACCTAGCTGTGGTTTCCGTAGTGTAGTGGTTATCACGTTCGCCTAACACGCGAAAGGTCCCCAGTTCGAAACTGGGCGGAAACATTGACCTTCTTCCCGCCATGTCTGCAGCAGAAAATCATTCACATTGTCAATTAAAAAAAGACTACGCTTCCAGTCTGAGCATAAGCTTACTGTTTGACGAAGACTCTCCCCGTCAGGGAATCGAACCCTGGTCTTCTGCGTGACAGGCAGAGATACTGTCCACTATATTCTCATCAGATCAGCCATCAGATCAAGATCTTCCGCAAAGAGCAGGCATATGTTCAAAAGAAACCTAGCTGTGGTTTCCGTAGTGTAGTGGTTATCACGTTCGCCTAACACGCGAAAGGTCCCCAGTTCGAAACTGGGCGGAAACATTGACCTTTTTCCCGCGCTGTCTGCAAAAGAAAATGATTCACTTGGTCAATTAAAAAAGACTACGCTTCCAGTCTGAGCATACGCTTACTGTTTGACGAAGACTCTCCCCGTCAGGGAATCGAACCCTGGTCTTCTGCGTGACAGGCAGAGATACTGTCCACTATATTCTCTTCAGATCAGCCATCAGATCAAGATCTTCCGCAAAGAGCAGGCATATGTTCAAAAGAAACCTAGCTGTGGTTTCCGTAGTGTAGTGGTTATCACGTTCGCCTAACACGCGAAAGGTCCCCAGTTCGAAACTGGGCGGAAACATTGACCTTTTTCCCGCGCTGTCTGCAAAAGAAAATGATTCACTTGGTCAATTAAAAAAGACTACGCTTCCAGTCTGAGCATACGCTTACTGTTTGACGAAGACTCTCCCCGTCAGGGAATCGAACCCTGGTCTTCTGCGTGACAGGCAGAGATACTGTCCACTATATTCTCATCAGATCAGCCATCAGATCAAGATCTTCCGCAAAGAGCAGGCATATGTTCAAAAGAAACCTAGCTGTGGTTTCCGTAGTGTAGTGGTTATCACGTTCGCCTAACACGCGAAAGGTCCCCAGTTCGAAACTGGGCGGAAACATTGACCTTTTTCCCGCCATGTCTGCAGCAGAAAATCATTCACATTGTCAATTAAAAAAAGACTACGCTTCCAGTCTGAGCATAAGCTTACTGTTTGACGAAGACTCTCCCCGTCAGGGAATCGAACCCTGGTCTTCTGCGTGACAGGCAGAGATACTGTCCACTATACTAACGAGGAATCACTCTGAAATCCTTTTGCCAGATTTCTGGCCGTTGTGAAGAGAAGGTACGCACTTGAACACTTTCCCTTCCAGCGAAAATTCAGTCCTGGCTGGATTTGATCAGTCCTCAACTTCCTAGCGGAAAACCACAGCCTCGTACATGTAGGAATTGATTCTCATCCCGACCGCTTTAGAACTGACGTCAAACTGTAGCATAGTGATGAAGGTCAAGTCATGATGAAGCCATCAGATCAAGATCTTCCCCAAAGAGCAGGCATGTGTTCAAAAGAAACCTAGCTGTGGTTTCCGTAGTGTAGTGGTTATCACGTTCGCCTAACACGCGAAAGGTCCCCAGTTCGAAACTGGGCGGAAACATTAACCTTTTTCCCGCCCTGTCTGCAAAAGAAAATTATTCACTTGGTCAATTAAAGAAGACTACGCTTCCAGTCTGAGCATACGCTTACTGTTTGACGAAGACTCTCCCCGTCAGGGAATCGAACCCTGGTCTTCTGCGTGACAGGCAGAGATACTGTCCACTATACTAACGAGGAATCACTCTGAAATCCTTATGCCAGATTTCTGGCCGTTGTGAAGAGAAGGTACGCACTTGAACACTTTCCCTTCCGGCGAAAATTCCGTAGTGTAGTGGTTATCACGTTCGCCTAACACGCGAAAGGTCCCCAGTTCAAAACTGGGCGGAAACATTGACCTTTTTCCCGCGCTGTCTGCAAAAGAAAATGATTCACTTGGTCAATTAAAAAAGACCACGCTTCCAGTCTGAGCATACGCTTACTGTTTGACGAAGACTCTCCCCGTCAGGGAATCGAACCCTGGTCTTCTGCGTGACAGGCAGAGATACTGTCCACTATATTCTCATCAGATCAGCCATCAGATCAAGATCTTCCGCAAAGAGCAGGCATATGTTCAAAAGAAACCTAGCTGTGGTTTCCGTAGTGTAGTGGTTATCACGTTCGCCTAACACGCGAAAGGTCCCCAGTTCGAAACTGGGCGGAAACATTGACCTTTTTCCCGCGCTGTCTGCAAAAGAAAATGATTCACTTGGTCAATTAAAAAAGACTACGCTTCCAGTCTGAGCATACGCTTACTGTTTGACGAAGACTCTCCCCGTCAGGGAATCGAACCCTGGTCTTCTGCGTGACAGGCAGAGATACTGTCCACTATATTCTCATCAGATCAGCCATCAGATCAAGATCTTCCGCAAAGAGCAGGCATATGTTCAAAAGAAACCTAGCTGTGGTTTCCGTAGTGTAGTGGTTATCACGTTCGCCTAACACGCGAAAGGTCCCCAGTTCGAAACTGGGCGGAAACATTGACCTTTTTCCCGCGCTGTCTGCAAAAGAAAATGATTCACTTGGTCAATTAAAAAAGACTACGCTTCCAGTCTGAGCATACGCTTACTGTTTGACGAAGACTCTCCCCGTCAGGGAATCGAACCCTGGTCTTCTGCGTGACAGGCAGAGATACTGTCCACTATATTCTCATCAGATCAGCCATCAGATCAAGATCTTCCGCAAAGAGCAGGCATATGTTCAAAAGAAACCTAGCTGTGGTTTCCGTAGTGTAGTGGTTATCACGTTCGCCTAACACGCGAAAGGTCCCCAGTTCGAAACTGGGCGGAAACATTGACCTTCTTCCCGCCATGTCTGCAGCAGAAAATCATTCACATTGTCAATTAAAAAAAGACTACGCTTCCAGTCTGAGCATAAGCTTACTGTTTGACGAAGACTCTCCCCGTCAGGGAATCAAACCCTGGTCTTCTGCGTGACAGGCAGAGATACTGTCCACTATACTAACGAGGAATCACTCTGAAATTCTTATGCCAGATTTCTGGCCGTTGTGAAGAGAAGGTACGCACTTGAACACTTTCCCTTCCAGCGAAAATTCAGTCCTGGCTGGGTTTGATCAGTCCTCAACTTCCTAGCGGAAAACCACAGCCTCGTACATGTAGGAATTGATTCTCATCCCCACCGCTTTAGAACTGACGTCAAACTGTAGCATAGTGATGAAGGTCAAGTCATGATGAAGCCATCAGATCAAGATCTTCCGCAAAGAGCAGGCATATGTTCAAAAGAAACCTAGCTGTGGTTTCCGTAGTGTAGTGGTTATCACGTTCGCCTAACACGCGAAAGGTCCCCAGTTCGAAACTGGGCGGAAACATTAACCTTTTTCCCGCCCTATCTGCAAAAGAAAATTATTCACTTGGTCAATTAAAGAAGACTACGCTTCCAGTCTGAGCATACGCTTACTGTTTGACGAAGACTCTCCCCGTCAGGGAATCGAACCCTGGTCTTCTGCGTGACAGGCAGAGATACTGTCCACTATATTCTCTTCAGATCAGCCATCAGATCAAGATCTTCCGCAAAGAGCAGGCATATGTTCAAAAGAAACCTAGCTGTGGTTTCCGTAGTGTAGTGGTTATCACGTTCGCCTAACACGCGAAAGGTCCCCAGTTCGAAACTGGGCGGAAACATTGACCTTTTTCCCGCCATGTCTGCAGCAGAAAATCATTCACATTGTCAATTAAAAAAAGACTACGCTTCCAGTCTGAGCATAAGCTTACTGTTTGACGAAGACTCTCCCCGTCAGGGAATCGAACCCTGGTCTTCTGCGTGACAGGCAGAGATACTGTCCACTATACTAACGAGGAATCACTCTGAAATCCTTTTGCCAGATTTCTGGCCGTTGTGAAGAGAAGGTACGCACTTGAACACTTTCCCTTCCAGCGAAAATTCAGTCCTGGCTGGATTTGATCAGTCCTCAACTTCCTAGCGGAAAACCACAGCCTCGTACATGTAGGAATTGATTCTCATCCCGACCGCTTTAGAACTGACGTCAAACTGTAGCATAGTGATGAAGGTCAAGTCATGATGAAGCCATCAGATCAAGATCTTCCCCAAAGAGCAGGCATATGTTCAAAAGAAACCTAGCTGTGGTTTCCGTAGTGTAGTGGTTATCACGTTCGCCTAACACGCGAAAGGTCCCCAGTTCGAAACTGGGCGGAAACATTAACCTTTTTCCCGCCCTGTCTGCAAAAGAAAATTATTCACTTGGTCAATTAAAGAAGACTACGCTTCCAGTCTGAGCATACGCTTACTGTTTGACGAAGACTCTCCCCGTCAGGGAATCGAACCCTGGTCTTCTGCGTGACAGGCAGAGATACTGTCCACTATACTAACGAGGAATCACTCTGAAATCCTTATGCCAGATTTCTGGCCGTTGTGAAGAGAAGGTACGCACTTGAACACTTTCCCTTCCGGCGAAAATTCCGTAGTGTAGTGGTTATCACGTTCGCCTAACACGCGAAAGGTCCCCAGTTCAAAACTGGGCGGAAACATTGACCTTTTTCCCGCCCTGTCTGCAAAAGAAAATGATTCACTTGGTCAATTAAAAAAGACCAAGCTTCCAGTCTGAGCATACGCTTACTGTTTGACGAAGACTCTCCCCGTCAGGGAATCGAACCCTGGTCTTCTGCGTGACAGGCAGAGATACTGTCCACTATGTTCTCATCAGATCAGCCATCAGATCAAGATCTTCCGCAAAGAGCAGGCATATGTTCAAAAGAAACCTAGCTGTGGTTTCCGTAGTGTAGTGGTTATCACGTTCGCCTTACACGCGAAAGGTCCCCAGTTCGAAACTGGGCGGAAACATTGACCTTTTTCCCGCCCTGTCTGCAAAAGAAAATTATTCACTTGGTCAATTAAAAAAGACTACGCTTCCAGTCGGACTATACGCTTACTGTTTGACGAAGACTCTCCCCGTCAGGGAATCGAACCCTGGTCTTCTGCGTGACAGGCAGAGATACTGTCCACTATACTAACGAGGAATCACTCTGAAATTCTTATGCCAGATTTCTGGCCGTTGTGAAGAGAAGGTATGCACTTGAACACTTTCCCTTCCGGCGAAAATTCAGTCCTGGCTGGGTTTGATCAGTCCTCAACTTCCTAGCGGAAAACCACAGCCTCGTACATGTAGGAATTGATTCTCATCCCCACCGCTTTAGAACTGACGTCAAACTGTAGCATAGTGATGAAGGTCAAGTCATGATGAAGCCATCAGATCAAGATCTTCCGCAAAGAGCAGGCATATGTTCAAAAGAAACCTAGCTGTGGTTTCCGTAGTGTAGTGGTTATCACGTTCGCCTTACACGCGAAAGGTCCCCAGTTCGAAACTGGGCGGAAACATTGACCTTTTTCCCGCCCTGTCTGCAAAAGAAAATTATTCACTTGGTCAATTAAAAAAGACTACGCTTCCAGTCTGAGCATACGCTTACTGTTTGACGAAGACTCTCCCCGTCAGGGAATCGAACCCTGGTCTTCTGCGTGACAGGCAGAGATACTGTCCACTATACTAACGAGGAATCACTCTGAAATCCTAATGCCAGATTTCTGGCCGTTGTGAAGAGAAGGTACGCACTTGAACACTTTCCCTTCCGGCTAAAATTCAGTCCTGGCTGGGTTTGATCAGTCCTCAACTTCCTAGCGGAAAACCACAGCCTCGTACATGTAGGAATTGATTCTCATCCCGACCGCTTTAGAACTGACGTTAAACTGTAGCATAGTGATGAAGGTCAAGTCATGATTAAGCCATCAGATCAAGATCTTCCGCAAAGAGCAGGGATATGTTCAAGAGAAACCTAGCCGTGGTTTCCGTAGTGTAGTGGTTATCACGTTCGCCTTACACGCGAAAGGTCCCCAGTTCGAAACTGGGCGGAAACATTGACCTTTATCCCGCCTTCTCTGCAAAAGAAAATTATTCACTTGGTCAATTAAAAAAGACTACGCTTCCAGTCTGAGCATACGCTTACTGTTTGACGAAGACTCTCCCCGTCAGGGAATCGAAACCTGGTCTTCTGCATGACAGGCAGAGTTACTGTCCACTATACTAACGAGGAATCACTCTGAAATCCTTATGACAGATTTCTGGCCGTGGTGAAGAGAAGGTACGCACTTGAACACTTTCCCTTCCGGCGAAAATTCAGTCCTGGCTGGGTTTGATCAGTCCTCAACTTCCTAGCGGAAAGCCACAGCCTCGTACATGTAGGAATTGATTCTCATCCCGACCGCTTTAGAACTGACGTCAAACTGTAGCATAGTGATGAAGGTCAAGTCATGATGAAGCCATCAGATCAAGATCTTCCGCAAAGAGCAGGCATATGTTCAAAAGAAACCTAGCTGTGGTTTCCGTAGTGTAGTGGTTATCACGTTCGCCTTACACGCGAAAGGTCCCCAGTTCGAAACTGGGCGGAAACATTGACCTTTTTCCCGCCCTGTCTGCAAAAGAAAATGATTCACTTGGTCAATTAAAAAAGACTACGCTTCCAGTCTGAGCATACGCTTACTGTTTGACGAAGACTCTCCCCGTCAGGGAATCGAACCCTGGTCTTCTGCGTGACAGGCAGAGATACTGTCCACTATATTCTCATCAGATCAGCCATCAGATCAAGATCTTCCGCAAAGAGCAGGCATATGTTCAAAAGAAACCTAGCTGTGGTTTCCGTAGTGTAGTGGTTATCACGTTCGCCTAACACGCGAAAGGTCCCCAGTTCGAAACTGGGCGGAAACATTGACCTTTTTCCCGCGCTGTCTGCAAAAGAAAATGATTCACTTGGTCAATTAAAAAAGACTACGCTTCCAGTCTGAGCATACGCTTACTGTTTGACGAAGACTCTCCCCGTCAGGGAATCGAACCCTGGTCTTCTGCGTGACAGGCAGAGATACTGTCCACTATATTCTCATCAGATCAGCCATCAGATCAAGATCTTCCGCAAAGAGCAGGCATATGTTCAAAAGAAACCTAGCTGTGGTTTCCGTAGTGTAGTGGTTATCACGTTCGCCTAACACGCGAAAGGTCCCCAGTTCGAAACTGGGCGGAAACATTGACCTTCTTCCCGCCATGTCTGCAAAAGAAAATTATTCACTTGGTCAATTAAAAAAGACTACGCTTCCAGTCGGACTATACGCTTACTGTTTGACGAAGACTCTCCCCGTCAGGGAATCGAACCCTGGTCTTCTGCGTGACAGGCAGAGATACTGTCCACTATACTAACGAGGAATCACTCTGAAATTCTTATGCCAGATTTCTGGCCGTTGTGAAGAGAAGGTATGCACTTGAACACTTTCCCTTCCGGCGAAAATTCAGTCCTGGCTGGGTTTGATCAGTCCTCAACTTCCTAGCGGAAAACCACAGCCTCGTACATGTAGGAATTGATTCTCATCCCCACCGCTTTAGAACTGACGTCAAACTGTAGCATAGTGATGAAGGTCAAGTCATGATGAAGCCATCAGATCAAGATCTTCCGCAAAGAGCAGGCATATGTTCAAAAGAAACCTAGCTGTGGTTTCCGTAGTGTAGTGGTTATCACGTTCGCCTTACACGCGAAAGGTCCCCAGTTCGAAACTGGGCGGAAACATTGACCTTTTTCCCGCCCTGTCTGCAAAAGAAAATTATTCACTTGGTCAATTAAAAAAGACTACGCTTCCAGTCTGAGCATACGCTTACTGTTTGACGAAGACTCTCCCCGTCAGGGAATCGAACCCTGGTCTTCTGCGTGACAGGCAGAGATACTGTCCACTATACTAACGAGGAATCACTCTGAAATCCTAATGCCAGATTTCTGGCCGTTGTGAAGAGAAGGTACGCACTTGAACACTTTCCCTTCCGGCTAAAATTCAGTCCTGGCTGGGTTTGATCAGTCCTCAACTTCCTAGCGGAAAACCACAGCCTCGTACATGTAGGAATTGATTCTCATCCCGACCGCTTTAGAACTGACGTTAAACTGTAGCATAGTGATGAAGGTCAAGTCATGATTAAGCCATCAGATCAAGATCTTCCGCAAAGAGCAGGGATATGTTCAAGAGAAACCTAGCCGTGGTTTCCGTAGTGTAGTGGTTATCACGTTCGCCTTACACGCGAAAGGTCCCCAGTTCGAAACTGGGCGGAAACATTGACCTTTATCCCGCCTTCTCTGCAAAAGAAAATTATTCACTTGGTCAATTAAAAAAGACTACGCTTCCAGTCTGAGCATACGCTTACTGTTTGACGAAGACTCTCCCCGTCAGGGAATCGAAACCTGGTCTTCTGCATGACAGGCAGAGTTACTGTCCACTATACTAACGAGGAATCACTCTGAAATCCTTATGACAGATTTCTGGCCGTGGTGAAGAGAAGGTACGCAATTGAACACTTTCCCTTCCGGCGAAAATTCAGTCCTGGCTGGGTTTGATCAGTCCTCAACTTCCTAGCGGAAAGCCACAGCCTCGTACATGTAGGAATTGATTCTCATCCCGACCGCTTTAGAACTGACGTCAAACTGTAGCATAGTGATGAAGGTCAAGTCATGATGAAGCCATCAGATCAAGATCTTCCGCAAAGAGCAGGCATATGTTCAAAAGAAACCTAGCTGTGGTTTCCGTAGTGTAGTGGTTATCACGTTCGCCTTACACGCGAAAGGTCCCCAGTTCGAAACTGGGCGGAAACATTGACCTTTTTCCCGCCCTGTCTGCAAAAGAAAATGATTCACTTGGTCAATTAAAAAAGACTACGCTTCCAGTCTGAGCATACGCTTACTGTTTGACGAAGACTCTCCCCGTCAGGGAATCGAACCCTGGTCTTCTGCGTGACAGGCAGAGATACTGTCCACTATATTCTCATCAGATCAGCCATCAGATCAAGATCTTCCGCAAAGAGCAGGCATATGTTCAAAAGAAACCTAGCTGTGGTTTCCGTAGTGTAGTGGTTATCACGTTCGCCTAACACGCGAAAGGTCCCCAGTTCGAAACTGGGCGGAAACATTGACCTTTTTCCCGCGCTGTCTGCAAAAGAAAATGATTCACTTGGTCAATTAAAAAAGACTACGCTTCCAGTCTGAGCATACGCTTACTGTTTGACGAAGACTCTCCCCGTCAGGGAATCGAACCCTGGTCTTCTGCGTGACAGGCAGAGATACTGTCCACTATATTCTCATCAGATCAGCCATCAGATCAAGATCTTCCGCAAAGAGCAGGCATATGTTCAAAAGAAACCTAGCTGTGGTTTCCGTAGTGTAGTGGTTATCACGTTCGCCTAACACGCGAAAGGTCCCCAGTTCGAAACTGGGCGGAAACATTGACCTTCTTCCCGCCATGTCTGCAGCAGAAAATCATTCACATTGTCAATTAAAAAAAGACTACGCTTCCAGTCTGAGCATAAGCTTACTGTTTGACGAAGACTCTCCCCGTCAGGGAATCAAACCCTGGTCTTCTGCGTGACAGGCAGAGATACTGTCCACTATACTAACGAGGAATCACTCTGAAATTCTTATGCCAGATTTCTGGCCGTTGTGAAGAGAAGGTACGCACTTGAACACTTTCCCTTCCAGCGAAAATTCAGTCCTGGCTGGGTTTGATCAGTCCTCAACTTCCTAGCGGAAAACCACAGCCTCGTACATGTAGGAATTGATTCTCATCCCCACCGCTTTAGAACTGACGTCAAACTGTAGCATAGTGATGAAGGTCAAGTCATGATGAAGCCATCAGATCAAGATCTTCCGCAAAGAGCAGGCATATGTTCAAAAGAAACCTAGCTGTGGTTTCCGTAGTGTAGTGGTTATCACGTTCGCCTAACACGCGAAAGGTCCCCAGTTCGAAACTGGGCGGAAACATTAACCTTTTTCCCGCCCTATCTGCAAAAGAAAATTATTCACTTGGTCAATTAAAGAAGACTACGCTTCCAGTCTGAGCATACGCTTACTGTTTGACGAAGACTCTCCCCGTCAGGGAATCGAACCCTGGTCTTCTGCGTGACAGGCAGAGATACTGTCCACTATATTCTCTTCAGATCAGCCATCAGATCAAGATCTTCCGCAAAGAGCAGGCATATGTTCAAAAGAAACCTAGCTGTGGTTTCCGTAGTGTAGTGGTTATCACGTTCGCCTAACACGCGAAAGGTCCCCAGTTCGAAACTGGGCGGAAACATTGACCTTTTTCCCGCCATGTCTGCAGCAGAAAATCATTCACATTGTCAATTAAAAAAAGACTACGCTTCCAGTCTGAGCATAAGCTTACTGTTTGACGAAGACTCTCCCCGTCAGGGAATCGAACCCTGGTCTTCTGCGTGACAGGCAGAGATACTGTCCACTATACTAACGAGGAATCACTCTGAAATCCTTTTGCCAGATTTCTGGCCGTTGTGAAGAGAAGGTACGCACTTGAACACTTTCCCTTCCAGCGAAAATTCAGTCCTGGCTGGATTTGATCAGTCCTCAACTTCCTAGCGGAAAACCACAGCCTCGTACATGTAGGAATTGATTCTCATCCCGACCGCTTTAGAACTGACGTCAAACTGTAGCATAGTGATGAAGGTCAAGTCATGATGAAGCCATCAGATCAAGATCTTCCCCAAAGAGCAGGCATATGTTCAAAAGAAACCTAGCTGTGGTTTCCGTAGTGTAGTGGTTATCACGTTCGCCTAACACGCGAAAGGTCCCCAGTTCGAAACTGGGCGGAAACATTAACCTTTTTCCCGCCCTGTCTGCAAAAGAAAATTATTCACTTGGTCAATTAAAGAAGACTACGCTTCCAGTCTGAGCATACGCTTACTGTTTGACGAAGACTCTCCCCGTCAGGGAATTGAACCCTGGTCTTCTGCGTGACAGGCAGAGATACTGTCCACTATATTCTCTTCAGATCAGCCATCAGATCAAGATCTTCCGCAAAGAGCAGGCATATGTTCAAAAGAAACCTAGCTGTGGTTTCCGTAGTGTAGTGGTTATCACGTTCGCCTAACACGCGAAAGGTCCCCAGTTCGAAACTGGGCGGAAACATTGACCTTTTTCCCGCCATGTCTGCAGCAGAAAATCATTCACATTGTCAATTAAAAAAAGACTACGCTTCCAGTCTGAGCATAAGCTTACTGTTTGACGAAGACTCTCCCCGTCAGGGAATCGAACCCTGGTCTTCTGCGTGACAGGCAGAGATACTGTCCACTATACTAACGAGGAATCACTCTGAAATCCTTTTGCCAGATTTCTGGCCGTTGTGAAGAGAAGGTACGCACTTGAACACTTTCCCTTCCAGCGAAAATTCAGTCCTGGCTGGATTTGATCAGTCCTCAACTTCCTAGCGGAAAACCACAGCCTCGTACATGTAGGAATTGATTCTCATCCCGACCGCTTTAGAACTGACGTCAAACTGTAGCATAGTGATGAAGGTCAAGTCATGATGAAGCCATCAGATCAAGATCTTCCCCAAAGAGCAGGCATATGTTCAAAAGAAACCTAGCTGTGGTTTCCGTAGTGTAGTGGTTATCACGTTCGCCTAACACGCGAAAGGTCCCCAGTTCGAAACTGGGCGGAAACATTAACCTTTTTCCCGCCCTGTCTGCAAAAGAAAATTATTCACTTGGTCAATTAAAGAAGACTACGCTTCCAGTCTGAGCATACGCTTACTGTTTGACGAAGACTCTCCCCGTCAGGGAATCGAACCCTGGTCTTCTGCGTGACAGGCAGAGATACTGTCCACTATACTAACGAGGAATCACTCTGAAATCCTTATGCCAGATTTCTGGCCGTTGTGAAGAGAAGGTACGCACTTGAACACTTTCCCTTCCGGCGAAAATTCCGTAGTGTAGTGGTTATCACGTTCGCCTAACACGCGAAAGGTCCCCAGTTCAAAACTGGGCGGAAACATTGACCTTTTTCCCGCCCTGTCTGCAAAAGAAAATGATTCACTTGGTCAATTAAAAAAGACCAAGCTTCCAGTCTGAGCATACGCTTACTGTTTGACGAAGACTCTCCCCGTCAGGGAATCGAACCCTGGTCTTCTGCGTGACAGGCAGAGATACTGTCCACTATGTTCTCATCAGATCAGCCATCAGATCAAGATCTTCCGCAAAGAGCAGGCATATGTTCAAAAGAAACCTAGCTGTGGTTTCCGTAGTGTAGTGGTTATCACGTTCGCCTTACACGCGAAAGGTCCCCAGTTCGAAACTGGGCGGAAACATTGACCTTTTTCCCGCCCTGTCTGCAAAAGAAAATTATTCACTTGGTCAATTAAAAAAGACTACGCTTCCAGTCGGACTATACGCTTACTGTTTGACGAAGACTCTCCCCGTCAGGGAATCGAACCCTGGTCTTCTGCGTGACAGGCAGAGATACTGTCCACTATACTAACGAGGAATCACTCTGAAATTCTTATGCCAGATTTCTGGCCGTTGTGAAGAGAAGGTATGCACTTGAACACTTTCCCTTCCGGCGAAAATTCAGTCCTGGCTGGGTTTGATCAGTCCTCAACTTCCTAGCGGAAAACCACAGCCTCGTACATGTAGGAATTGATTCTCATCCCCACCGCTTTAGAACTGACGTCAAACTGTAGCATAGTGATGAAGGTCAAGTCATGATGAAGCCATCAGATCAAGATCTTCCGCAAAGAGCAGGCATATGTTCAAAAGAAACCTAGCTGTGGTTTCCGTAGTGTAGTGGTTATCACGTTCGCCTTACACGCGAAAGGTCCCCAGTTCGAAACTGGGCGGAAACATTGACCTTTTTCCCGCCCTGTCTGCAAAAGAAAATTATTCACTTGGTCAATTAAAAAAGACTACGCTTCCAGTCTGAGCATACGCTTACTGTTTGACGAAGACTCTCCCCGTCAGGGAATCGAACCCTGGTCTTCTGCGTGACAGGCAGAGATACTGTCCACTATACTAACGAGGAATCACTCTGAAATCCTAATGCCAGATTTCTGGCCGTTGTGAAGAGAAGGTACGCACTTGAACACTTTCCCTTCCGGCTAAAATTCAGTCCTGGCTGGGTTTGATCAGTCCTCAACTTCCTAGCGGAAAACCACAGCCTCGTACATGTAGGAATTGATTCTCATCCCGACCGCTTTAGAACTGACGTTAAACTGTAGCATAGTGATGAAGGTCAAGTCATGATTAAGCCATCAGATCAAGATCTTCCGCAAAGAGCAGGGATATGTTCAAGAGAAACCTAGCCGTGGTTTCCGTAGTGTAGTGGTTATCACGTTCGCCTTACACGCGAAAGGTCCCCAGTTCGAAACTGGGCGGAAACATTGACCTTTATCCCGCCTTCTCTGCAAAAGAAAATTATTCACTTGGTCAATTAAAAAAGACTACGCTTCCAGTCTGAGCATACGCTTACTGTTTGACGAAGACTCTCCCCGTCAGGGAATCGAAACCTGGTCTTCTGCATGACAGGCAGAGTTACTGTCCACTATACTAACGAGGAATCACTCTGAAATCCTTATGACAGATTTCTGGCCGTGGTGAAGAGAAGGTACGCACTTGAACACTTTCCCTTCCGGCGAAAATTCAGTCCTGGCTGGGTTTGATCAGTCCTCAACTTCCTAGCGGAAAGCCACAGCCTCGTACATGTAGGAATTGATTCTCATCCCGACCGCTTTAGAACTGACGTCAAACTGTAGCATAGTGATGAAGGTCAAGTCATGATGAAGCCATCAGATCAAGATCTTCCGCAAAGAGCAGGCATATGTTCAAAAGAAACCTAGCTGTGGTTTCCGTAGTGTAGTGGTTATCACGTTCGCCTTACACGCGAAAGGTCCCCAGTTCGAAACTGGGCGGAAACATTGACCTTTTTCCCGCCCTTTCTGCAAAAGAAAATTATTCACTTGGTCAATTAAAAAAGACTACACTTCCAGTCTGACTATACGCTTACTGTTTGACGAAGACTCTCCCCGTCAGGGAATCGAACCCTGGTCTTCTGCGTGACAGGCAGAGATACTGTCCACTATACTAACGAGGAATCACTCTGAAATCCTTATGACAGATTTCTGGCCGTGGTGAAGAGAAGGTACGCACTTGAACACTTTCCCTTCCGGCGAAAATTCAGTCCTGGCTGGGTTTGATCAGTCCTCAACTTCCTAGCGGAAAGCCACAGCCTCGTACATGTAGGAATTGATTCTCATCCCGACCGCTTTAGAACTGACGTCAAACTGTAGCATAGTGATGAAGGTCAAGTCATGATGAAGCCATCAGATCAAGATCTTCCGCAAAGAGCAGGCATATGTTCAAAAGAAACCTAGCTGTGGTTTCCGTAGTGTAGTGGTTATCACGTTCGCCTTACACGCGAAAGGTCCCCAGTTCGAAACTGGGCGGAAACATTGACCTTTTTCCCGCCCTGTCTGCAAAAGAAATATATTCACTTGGTCAATTAAAAAAGACTACACTTCCAGTCTGAGCATACGCTTACTGTTTGACGAAGACTCTCCCCGTCAGGGAATCGAACCCTGGTCTTCTGCGTGACAGGCAGAGATACTGTCCACTATACTAACGAGGAATCACTCTGAAATCCTAATGCCAGATTTCTGGCCGTTGTGAAGAGAAGGTACGCACTTGAACACTTTCCCTTCCGGCGAAAATTCAGTCCTGGCTGGGTTTGATCAGTCCTCAACTTCCTAGCGGAAAACCACAGCCTCGTACATGTAGGAATTGATTCTCATCCCGACCGCTTTAGAACTGACGTCAAACTGTAGCATAGTGATGAAGGTCAAGTCATGATGAAGCCATCAGATCAAGATCTTCCGCAAAGAGCAGGGATATGTTCAAGAGAAACCTAGCCGTGGTTTTTGTAGTGTAGTGGTTATCACGTTCGCCTTACACGCGAAAGGTCCCCAGTTCGAAACTGGGCGGAAACATTGACCTTTATCCCGCCTTCTCTGCAAAAGAAAATTATTCACTTGGTCAATTAAAAAAGACTACGCTTCCAGTCTGAGCATACGCTTACTGTTTGACGAAGACTCTCCCCGTCAGGGAATCGAAACCTGGTCTTCTGCATGACAGGCAGAGATACTGTCCACTATACTAACGAGGAATCACTCTGAAATCCTTATGCCAGATTTCTGGCCGTGGTGAAGAGAAGGTACGCACTTGAACACTTTCCCTTCCGGCGAAAATTCAGTCCTGGCTGGGTTTGATCAGTCCTCAACTTCCTAGCGGAAAACCACAGCCTCGTACATGTAGGAATTGATTCTCATCCCGACCGCTTTAGAACTGACGTCAAACTGTAGCATAGTGATGAAGGTCAAGTCATGATGAAGCCATCAGATCAAGATCTTCCGCAAAGAGCAGGCATATGTTCAAAAGAAACCTAGCTGTGGTTTCCGTAGTGTAGTGGTTATCACGTTCGCCTTACACGCGAAAGGTCCCCAGTTCGAAACTGGGTGGAAACATTGACCTTTATCCCGCCTTCTCTGCAAAAGAAAATTATTCACTTGGTCAATTAAAAAAGACTACGCTTCCAGTCTGAGCATACGCTTACTGTTTGACGAAGACTCTCCCCGTCAGGGAATCGAAACCTGGTCTTCTGCGTGACAGGCAGAGATACTGTCCACTATACTAACGAGGAATCACTCTGAAATCCTAATGCCAGATTTCTGGCCGTTGTGAAGAGAAGGTACGCACTTGAACACTTTCCCTTCCGGCGAAAATTCAGTCCTGGCTGGGTTTGATCAGTCCTCAACTTCCTAGCGGAAAACCACAGCCTCGTACATGTAGGAATTGATTCTCATCCCGACCGCTTTAGAACTGACGTCAAACTGTAGCATAGTGATGAAGGTCAAGTCATGATGAAGCCATCAGATCAAGATCTTCCGCAAAGAGCAGGCATATGTTCAAAAGAAACCAAGCTGTGGTTTCCGTAGTGTAGTGGTTATCACGTTCGCCTTACACGCGAAAGGTCCCCAGTTCGAAACTGGGCGGAAACATTGACCTTTTTCCCGCCCTGTCTGCAAAAGAAAATTATTCACTTGGTCAATTAAAAAAGACTACGCTTCCAGTCTGACTATACGCTTACTGTTTGACGAAGACTCTCCCCGTCAGGGAATCGAAACCTGGTCTTCTGCGTGACAGGCAGAGATACTGTCCACTATACTAACGAGGAATCACTCTGAAATCCTTATGCCAGATTTCTGGCCGTTGTGAAGAGAAGGTACGCACTTGAACACTTTCCCTTCCGGCGAAAATT